>NC_134487.1:175667498-175694998 GCF_040206685.1 Ascaphus truei | reverse complement strand
AGAATGCTATAGGATAAGTGCCACTATTTCGTAAAAAGTCTGGGGAGGAGTCTTGGGAGGGAGCACCCTTCCGACGATTGTTTTAGGAAATAGAATATGAAATAGTGCAAATTGGTGCATGCTTGAAGTGAAATTTAGAACAAATGACGTAATGGTCAGATCATTTATAAATAACTGACCTGCAGTCATACAGTACATGGCGAGCAATACTGATCTTACTGCTCCTCCCACAAATTCCAAGATTGTTGCACCCCCTCCTAATTCCTCTCTCCCCCCTTGTCTTTTCACCTCCCCCCTTGTCCTCTCACCCTCTCACCCCATTTGTCCTCTCACTCCCCTCTTGTCCTCTCACCCCCTCCCTTCATCCTCTCTCATCCCCCCATCCCCCCTCCCTTCATCCTCTCTCACCCCCTCGCTTCATCCTCTGTTACCCCCATCCTTCATCCTCTTCCCCTCCATCCCTTCATCCTCTCACCCCCCCCGTCATTATCAGTATAGTAGCTTTCAAATTTAGACTTCAAAATCCAGCTTTAAATTGCATATTAAATCATGCCATTGAATAAGTAACCTGCTCTGGCTTCTTGGGGATGATCTGTAAGTAAGGGTGCTGCAGAGATTGCAATGCTGCTGTGGTGAGAGCTGAGTTATGGAGCCTTTCTGAGAATTTAAAATGCTGGTTATTTTTAATAGATCTTGAAAATGGGAAGACAGTATAGTAAAAGAAAAAAGTAAGGGTGAGTGAGCAATTAAACAAAGTTGCCAGTACTGTATGTACCACACACACACACACACACACACACACACACACACACACACACACACACACACACACACACACACACACACACACACACACACACACACACACACACACAGGCACAAACATATACAGACAGGACACAGGACACAGACAGAAAGACAGACACGCAGACACACACATACACTCACACACAGACACATAGATAGACAGACACACACATATACAGACAGGACACAGATAGACAGACACACACTGAGACACACACACACAGGCAGGACATTGAGACACACTGAGATACACACACACACACACTCAGACATACACACACTGAGACACCCACATACACACAGATACACACACACGCACACTGAGACACACACTCACATATACAGACACGACACAGATAGACAGACACACTGAGACACAGGCAGGACACTGAGACACACACACTGGCAGGACACTGAGACACACACATATACATACAGACACAGATACAGACACACACTGAGACACACACACAGGCAGGACTCTGAGACACACTGAGATACACACACACACACACACACACACACACACACACACACACACACACACACACACACACACACACACACACACACACACACACACACACACACACACACACACACTCAGACACACACACACTGAGACACCCACATACACACACACACAGATACACACACACGCACACTGAGACACACACTCACATATACAGACACGACACAGATAGACAGACACACTGAGACACAGGCAGGACACGGAGACACACAGGCAGGACACTGAGACACACACATATACAGACAGGACACAGATAGACAGACACACACTGAGATACACAGACACAGCGTCACTTCTCTGCTGCATGCATGATGTACATGTGTGTATGCAAGATATTAATAAAGAAAATTGTTTGTCTCATAAAAGTTCCTTGCACCCTTTCTTACATCCTGTAAGGGATCGGGGGGCACGTCTCTCACAATGTGCTCCCTCCTTGCTCACTGCGGGTCCCGCTGCTGCCTCAGCCTCCCGTCATGCACCGGCACGCGCGGTTCCTTCCCCCACGGCTCCCAAACCCCTTCTTGGTCTCACGCGCCAGCCCGCCAGCATTACAGGGCGCGCGCGGACCCGCGCTTCTTGTACGCCTCTCCCCGTGGATAGCTCCGCCCCTGGCGGTCGCAGGACGTCGCGCCACGCCTCCGATCGGTGTACCCGGCTCGGGCACTCCCCTGGTCTCTTCCTCCCTATCCCAGTCTCCGCTTGGGACGCGCCTCTGTTCCTCCTCCCTCTCCTATTTGTGCATTCTGGTATTTAGTTCCTGCTTCCATGCTCAGGCAATGCTTAGCATAATCCTCTGTACCTTAGTGCTGTCTGGTCTTGTGCTTGGCTCTCACTTTGTGTTACTGCCTCCTTGTTCCCGACCTGGCCTGTCTGCTTACCTCTCCTGGATCTCGACTTCGACTACCTTTCGATTACTCTTACCTCTCTGCTCCTTGTACTCGGCAAACGGACTCTTACTACGTGGCTCTCTCCTCTCCCAGACCATTGGCTTACGAACACGACTACTCTACCTTCTACGACCCAGGATCCGGCAAGTACCCGACTAACCCTTCTCTTCAGTCAATCCCGGCTACGCTCTATACCACACTCCGGGTACGCCCCCGCTGCTGTGGGTGTGTGGGGTTACCTTTTCCCACCTGAGTACAGGGGTCTTGTCAGGTTTGCAGGCAGCACGAGCGTTACACTACCTCTGCTTACATCACCAGTCAGCACAGATGCTAGCACTCTGAGAAGGTAAATAGAGACCCTGATCACCGCCTTTATTTAAATAACAGCACCTTAATGTAACACTCCTTAAGGGCCAGGGAAGGAGGGATACATCCAAGCCTCCAAGCGACTTGAGCAACTTGTATACAACCACCTGACTCACTTTCTATTCTCCAACACCCTGCTTGACTCTTTACAATCTGGTTTCCGTCCTCTACACTCCACTGAAACAGCACTAACAAAAGGGACCAATGACCTACTCACAGCTACATTTAAGGGTAATTTTTCCCTACTAATCCACCTGGATCTCTCCGCTGCCTTCAACATTGTTGATTACCTCCTTCTCCTAAATATTCTCCACTTCATTGGCCTCTGTGACATAGCCTTCTCTTGGCTCACGTCCTACTTATCCAACCACTCATTCAGTGTTTCCTTCTCTGCTATCTCCTCTTCAATCCCTCTTTCTGTTGGAGTCCCACAAGGCCCTGTCCTTGGCCCTCTGCTCTTCTCACTGTACACCTCTTCTCTTGGTGAACTAATACATAATTTTTTCTTTCAGTATCATCTTTATGTTGATGACACCCAAAATTATCTCTTCTCCCCTAACCTCTCCCCCTATCTCCTATTCTATGTCTCCAACTGTCTCTCTGCTCCTTCTGGATGTCTCACTGCTACCTGAAGCTAAACATGTCCAAAACAGAATTTATATTCTTTCCTCCTTCCACTGCAACCACTAGACCAACACTCACCCCAAGTGTCTAGGGGTTATCTTTTACTCTGATCTCTCCTTCACTCCTCACATTCCGTTCCTCATGAAGTCCAGTCATCTCCACCTTTGAAATATCTCAAAGATACACCCTTCTCTCACTCATAATGCAACTAAAATCCTAATCCACTCATTCATCATGTCCCATCTCGATTACTGCAACTTCTCTTAGTTGGCATTCCCCTTGACCATCTCTCAACTCCAATCTATCCAAAATGCAGCTGCAAGACTCATCTACCTATTTGCACCTGGATTGAAAACTGGTTGCAGGATAGAAAACAGAGAGTTGTAATAAATTGAAGTTTTTCAGGTTGGGCTAAAGTTGTGTCAGGGGGGAGACTCCTGAAATGGGTAGGACCTTGGGGGCCGGAACTGCGGGGAGCAGGCAAGGATTGTTGGGGTCACGGGCTGTGGTCGGAGGCAGGCAGCAAGCAGGATTGTCAGGGTCACAGGCAGGGTTCGTAGCAGGCAGCAAGAAGGAACGTCGGGGTCACAGGCAGGGTTCAGTGGCAGGCAGCAAGCAGAATCGTTGGGGTCCAGGCAAGGGTCAGCAACAAGAAGGCAGGAGCAGGGCAGGGGAACAGCAACTGAGACTAGGGAGCAGGAAACAAACGGTACACGCCAGATCATAGGCAAGGGCCATTAATAAGTAATCAGGACTGCACTACAGGGTACAGGAAACAGGTCAGGTCAGCAACAGAAGGAGTCAGGATCACAAAACAAAGGCATGGGAGGAACAGGAAACTATAAGGAAGGAGGACAGGAGCAACAAGTAAGCATTTTCCAAAACAATCATTGCTTCTTACTGTATGTATGGCCCTAAAGGAATGAATGTGTGAAAAAAAATGCAATCACAAAAAAATTAAATAAAAAAACCTGTAAATGAAAAATAACATTCATTCAATTTTTTTTCTTACCTTTAGATGTCTTCGCCCTCCGATTCCTGTGGTTACCGCAAGCTCTCGAACCAATCCACTATCCCAAACAGCAACGGGCCACAGGGAAAAAAAATCCAATGTCCTTTTCTTCTTTCTTTTTCTTCATCTGTAAATTGTAATCCAATGTTGGCTCTTTCGGGGTCTTCTTCTTCATCTT
The DNA here is from genome assembly GCF_040206685.1 of Ascaphus truei. Taxonomy (NCBI): domain Eukaryota; kingdom Metazoa; phylum Chordata; class Amphibia; order Anura; family Ascaphidae; genus Ascaphus; species Ascaphus truei. The sequence goes on along the minus strand of NC_134487.1, from coordinate 175,690,592 downwards.
GTTCACCTTCATCCATCTTCAGCATGAACGCCCATGTAATCTTATTGGAGGAGGAGGTCCTCCCTCCTTGGCTTCTTGCGTCAAATGAGGCTGCACAGGCTTTTATAGGCCTGTGACGTCACGTTTGAGTGCAAATGGTTCACACGCCTTGGATTGGCTGTGAAAACCATGTGATTTTTTTTTTTGGTGTTGTCATGTAAAGGAAGTGCAGCCAGTCAATCAGAATAGCTATGCTTCCTTTCCCTTTAACATGACGTCACCAAAAGCAACATGGCTGTCGTCACATTATACTTCAGCCAATCAGATTGTTGGAACTGTATCCCCAATCTGATTGGTTGTTGTAGACCATGTGACTCCCTTTGGCTGACGTCACATCCTTTCACAAAAAACTCTGTCACATGGTCACATGGTCTACTATACATGGTTTATTATACACCCAGCATCCAGAAGTGGCTCCTTCCCCCGGTGTGCATCCGTTAAGTGAGAGCAGATACGGAGCACACAGAAAGCATTGTGACGCGTCTTCAGACGTCTGCCTGCCACGAAGGAGAGAGCAGGAGCTGCTTTGCTAAAGCTGGACATATGCTTGTTTTGAACTGCTCTGTTATAAGTAGGATTCTGGTTTTAACCACCAGATCATCTTCAACAGGCCATCTCCTTTTTATGGAACTTCAGTGTCCTTCTAGATTTAATTTTAATAATAAATTAGTTTAACTGTTTCTATACAGCCCTGTTTGTTTTTGTTTATATGTTGATTATTGTTTGTGGTCTAAATCTTTGGTTTGTTTGTTAGTGTTGTTTGTTTTATGTTTGTTTGTTTGTTAGTGTTATATGTATTATAGTCAGCAGTGTACACTATGATTTTTCTTTGTGTTTAACTCCACATATAACGGGACGTTATCCACGGAGCCATAAAGTCGGTCCAGGTGTACGGGATTTGATTAGCATACAAGGAGATCAACACCTATACCAGTACATTTGGACATTCATTGTATGAATGTCCCTGGACACCTGCTGGGACCACTCCAGGGCCCCTGGGCACCTACGGAGACCACCCGAGGGCCCCCACCAGCCTATAGTAACATTCCTATGCTTTAAAAAAAGGGGTAGTACATATTGCAAGGTTTTGGGGGCAATTGCCACCTGCTATTGGGCCTTAAAACCTTCTTTGCCTTGGTGGCTAGCTGCTAAGTTAATGAAGCTGCTTTAGTGTAATTTTTTTAAATAGTGTGCGAAAGCAGGGGGTCTCCTGAGCTGAACCGCTTTGATTTCTGGCTCAGGGACCCCCTGCTTCCCGAGTTATAGGACATGGGTATGGGGCATCGGATACCAGTGTCGCTGCCATTTTTAAAGTGTCCGGGACATTTAAATAATGGAGGAGATACAGGCACCCCATATCTGGGCCTGTAACTCGGGAAGCAGGGGGTCACCGAGGCTGAAATCAATGCAGTTCATCTCGGGAGATCCCCTGCTCCCGCACACTATTAATAAAAATTACATTAATGCAGCTGTATTACTGTAGCGGCTAGCCGCTTCGGTAATTTATTATTTTTTATTGATGTGTGTTTTCATAGTAGTGTACATGAGCAGGGGGTCTCCTGAGCTGAACCGCATTGGTTTCAGCCTCGGGGACCCCCTACTTCATGAGATACAGGCCCCGTTATGGGGTGCCGGTATCCCCCTGTAGGATTTAAATCCCCCCGGTCACATGACGCGGGAGATTTAAAAGCACAGGGGATACCGGGACCCCATATCAGGGCCTATATTTCATGAAGAAGGGGGTCCCCGAGGCTGAAACCAATGCGGTTCATCTCAGGAGACCCCCTTGTGATGGGAGACGCCCTTAATAACACATTTATATTTCGTGGATCCTGATTGAGCATAACAGGTTGAGCAAAATAAACTGAGATTTATTCCCTTGATAGGCAAACACACGACAACTGCAGAATACACTTAATAATTACACTTACGGGTAGAGGAACAGGGGATAATGTCCGGAAATGTGCAAAGCACCAGAAGATTGTCTTTTAAAATGTAGTCCTTTTGCAAATTGCCAAATAAATAGCCAGTCCAATCCTTCTGTGAATGTGCAAAGTCTTTTCTGGTTCTTTGGCGTTCGTTCTGGAATCCCCAAGGCTAACAAAATCCTGAAGTAGGGCAAGTTTCCTTGTTGCGATATTTTTAACCCCTTGCGTTCTGGAATCGTAGCCGCTGTACTTAGATCTTATCCGCTTGAAGAAATCAGGTAACAACAGCAACAACAACAACAACAGCAACACAACACAGGAATGAGGATTACAGGCCTTTTTAAGGATAAGGGCCTGTGGGGTTTACATTAGCCTCATCCCATTGGCAAGGAATTATCTTCCTCCTATCAGAACCTGCCATGTCACATGGGCAAATCCTCCAGCCAGCCAGGTAACTCTGAGCATGCTCAGTAAGCAGCTTGGTAGCACTGCTAAGTAAAAAGGGGACACTCATTTCTGGGGACGCAACGTCTGGAGTTTGGTCCCAAGGTGTGAAATATCCAGGATGAGTAACAGGATCTGCTACTCAGAAACATCCTGATTAAGTGAAACTTTAAGGCTCTGGGGTCTTTCATCCCCCCCACACGTCCCTAGACGCATTGGCATCTCCCAACAGGGGGCTCAGGTATGCATAACATTTGTTCCTTAATGCATTACAAAGGCAGGCAGAAAAAAATAGCATCCTGCCGGTACATTTTAAAATTGCAACAGAAAGGCACTTCATCACAAATATATGTTTCCCTTATGACAAAGTTATATTTTTTTAATATATACGTTCTTGGGCTGTTACACTGAGGCTGCACACCAAAAATCAGGGTGCTGGCTCACTCCGTTCCTAAATTAGTAGTCTTAATGGAACGGCTCCTGTTATTCAGCACTGCAGGTAGTGACTAGCCTGCAAAAAGGGGACAACAATGCATAGAGGGGAGAATGGTACATGGGATAGCATATAAAATTAACCCCTTCATCCCCAATACGAAATAGGGGTAACCAGCTGAGCACACTGCCTTTATTAATGTGCTGATTGCCCCTATTTTCGCCACACCCCTGCTCATGTACACTAGTATTAAAATGTATATGTATACTGTACGATCACCTGTAAGAGCCGTGCATGGAGACGCAGCGTCTGCATGCAGCTCTTACAGGCTGCTTTTTTTTTCTATCAGCTATCGTGCTTTAGAATTTTAAGCACGATAGCAGGGGGGGGGGGGAAACAGCTTGTGTGATCGGCATGATTTTGCCCGCACCTAACCAAATGTACTTCATTTCTTAGTGAATCCCACGCCTGGCTTCATTTTTTATCATGAGATTACAAATTTCCCAATGGGCGCAAAACCTCACTGCTTAGTTAATCGTCCCCTGAGAGTCTAAAATGGCAATAATACTGCAGGGAAGGGGTTTTTTTTTGTTTGTTTTTACAGGAAATTCTTCTCCGGGACAAAGAGGCACAAAAAACCCTGCAGAACCCTTTGCGGCAAAAAAAACCTTTAGGATCCCAAATTGGATTTTCAAACACCAAAAAAAAAGTACTTCAACCCAACGTACTCGGAAGGGGTCTGCTAAAGCAGGCAGGTGATGGATCTGTTCCAGCGAGGGTAGATTTCTCAGAATCCAGGAGGAGCATGTATGGGGAACAAAGAACACATAGAAAATATAAGTGTAGAGGTGATAAATCAATTGATGATAGTGGTCAAAAATTTGGCTCTTATAGAAGGCCTACTTACAAGCTGTAAGACAATCAAAGTATGTATGTAAAGGGTAGCGATCTCTCCGAAGAGAATATGGTCATAGAAAGTGTATATTCTGTGGTGAAACTTCATCAAAAACAGGTCTGGTTCACAGAGTCCACGGTACTCAAAGGAAACGACCTCAATGCAGAATAGAGAGAAAGAACTACATAGCACAGATCAACTAAATAAGGTAATGTTTATCATTAAACTATAAATTATGCACTTACAATAAAATGAATTAAAATGGGTTTATAACACCACAATGGTGTAGTAGAGAAGTTGCACGCCGCACCAGCTCACCGTCCTGCCCCCCGCCGATGTCTAGTACTTCTGTGGCTGTTCCCAGCTCTCAGTATGCAGTACTCTGTTGTCTCAGCTCTGTCGCATCCTTGCGAATCTCAGCGTCTGACGTCACTGCCGGTTCAGCTCTCCAGCGAGGTCCAGGTGGCCTTTGTTTTCTGTCACGAGGGAGACTCCTGGAATGGGTAGGACCTCGGTGGGCAGAACAGCCGAGAGCAGGCAAGGATTGATGGGGTCAAAGACTGAGGTCGGAGGCAGGCAACAAGCAGGATTGTCGGGGTCATGGGCAGGGTTCGGTGGCAGGAAGCAAGCAGAATCGTAGGGGTCAGCAACAAGATGGTAGGAGCAGGGCAGGGGAACAGAAACTGAGACTAGGGAGCAGGGATAGGGAAACAAATGAGACACGCCAGATCATAGGCAAGGTCCTTTAATAAGTAATCCGGACTATAGGGAGCTTGTCAGGTCAGGTTAGATCAGGGCAACAACAGAAGAAGTCAGGATAACAAAACAAAGGCAAGGGAGGAACAGGAAACTATAAGGACAGAGGACAGGAGCAACAAGAGGAAACAGACAGACAGAGGAACCCCAGAGCAGAAAGAAACCAGCAGCACACCTGGTGGATAGAGAAAGGAACTATGCTTCCTGCTTTTCTTGTACTAAAGGGGCTGCAATACAAAAGTTTGTCCATTTTCTCTACCCTTGAGAGAGACAGGTTCTCACCCAGAAGTGCGGATTGGCTGTGCACTTACTGCCTTCTCCCCTTGGGGAGTTAGGCGTGAGACCATACCCCTGGCTATAATAGGGAGTCAGTTAAGAGCAAGGACTGCTGTTGGTGCCCTGTAACCGCAGTTGAGGTCCAGGGTACATCCTGAGGGCGAAGCCCCAAGAACTGCTGTAACCACTATGTGAGCTATGTAAGCTGACCATCTGCAGTGTGTATCAATAAAGTGTGTTCCTGTTCACATATACCTTCCTGCCTGAGACTGCAATCTATCTGGGGGAGAGGGATTACGTTCTCCTGCAGGGATTGTCTCTACATCCCTGGGGCCTGCAAGAGATGGAGATGCTGTCACCGTGAGTATGAATCAGTTACTACCTCAGAATCCTGTTCTGACCTCCTCCACAACACCGCAGGAGACACAGATCAACTGTGAGCCTGCAGGTATGCACCACACCACACTGTGTAACAATGTAATCGCCCAGAGGGTGGGGGAAAATGTGTTACATATACCTTTTATTAAAGCATAGCAGGGAGAGCCAGGAACACAACGACTGGCTAAAGGTGCAGGGGGAATTGCTAAAGCAACAGGCTGAAACCTGAAAGATACAAAACATAGTAGCAATGATCTATAAAGTGGTATCCCTACCTCTCTCTTTCTGCTGCTAATACTGTACCTTACCCTATACAACCTAAAGATGCAGCGGCCATTATTCGAACAAATCACAGAGCCGTTTTCGTGTGCGCTGCTGTACTCCATGCGGCATTAACGTGGCCAATCGCCCGAGGCACACGTGTTTATCGGGGTTGTTTTGTTTGAATTTCATGTATTCTGTTTCTTTGTGTGCAATGAAATGAATGAATTGTAATGTGTACAGTACTGTGCTACTGTGTCAATTTCAGTTTTTAACACTGTTTAACACTAAATGCAATTTTCTGCACTCGCGTCTTAAAGTTGGAAGAAATCACGCGCCATGACGTGGGTATTCCGAGGTATACAACGTGTGAAGTGTTCGAATAACGGCCGCTGCATCTGTAGCATCATTGCTAACCTACATTTAAGCAATCTGAAATGATGACTCCCAGGTCCCTTTCCTCTATAGTAGTTGACATACTGTAGTGCCATTAATCTTGTATTTTGCCTTTGAATATTTGTGATCCAAGTGCATTATTTTTCACTTTGTCATTAAATTATAGTTGTCACACTCTTGACCATTCATCTAATCTAACTCATTAATCATTTTGTTTCTCCCCCTAGAGTGTCAACCCTGTTGCAGACCTTTCTGTTATCTGCAAAAAGGCAAACTCCCATCAAGACCATTTGTAATGTCACTAAGGAAGATATGAAAGAGTGCTGGTCCCAATAAAGATCCCTGAAGTGCTCCAACGGTTCTCCTTGTCTGATGTATTCCATGTACCAAAATTCTCTGCTGCCTGTCCTTCGACCAATGCCTTATCTATTCAAACACCTTCCAATCTCAAACATTGCAATGTGTTTATCAGTCTTATATGTGTGACAGTGTCAAATGCCTTACTAAAATCTAGATAAGCGACATTTACTGCTCCACCCAAATCTACAACCTTAGTCACACAGTCAAGAAAATCAATTAGGTGTGTTTAATATGGTCTCCCAGGTAAATCTATGTTGCCTGGGATCTTGTAAGGTGCTGGACTATAGATATTCAATAATTATTTATTTAAATAGTGTAGCTTCCTCTACCATATTTTGCTTTTGCGAAGAAGGACTATGTTTGTGCTTCTCTAGTCACCTGGAACTACACCTCGTAACTGGGTAAATAGTTGTGTAAATGGTGTTTCCAGCACTCTCCTAAGTTTTATATATATATATATATATATATATATATATATATTCATATATATTCTTGGATGTATCCCAAATAGGCACATTGATTTCTCCACTTTCAGTTAAAAATTCCAGTAGGACTTTCTCCTCTGGAAATTAACTATAATCTTATCCCTTCAGCTGTGACGACTGAGCATATATAAAAATGATTAGGTGGTCTGCTATAACTTTGTCTTCCTCAACATGGTCGTCCCCTTCTGTCTTTAGTCTTAGAAGTCCTCTTTTTGTTTTATCCTTTCACCTACTTTATAAACTGTATCTAACAAGGTTTTGTCCTCTTTCTTTAATGGCTGGGCTATTTCCTATTCTGTTTAGGCATTTGTATATCTGATTATTTGCTTAGCCTCCTTCTGCTTAGCCTGGTATTGTTCTTTATCATCCTTCTTCTGTGGCTGCCTATATTTTCTAAAAGCTGTCTTGTTAGCCTTCACAATACCCACCTCCTCCTTTAAGAACCATATTGTTTTTCTTTTCCTTTTCCTTTTACTAACCTGCCTGACTAGTATCTATCTATCTGACTATCAATCTGCATAGGCAGTAGGTAAAAAAAATTTTTATAGTGAAAAAAGTGTACATAAAAACATTTAATTTATACATACCCATATGTCATAAAATTGTAAACATAAAAATATATGGCACATCTGCAGTATGTGATCAATTGCCCCCATTAGCTAAAGGTTTTTGAACCTTAGGCCTCATCTCAACTGCTCGCGGCTTTGCGCGCTATGGCGTGCGCGGCGCGAACAAGGTATGGCCCTCTATGGGGCCGGCCCCAGTCACTGCCTGTGCGCCCCTGCAGAAAGCGTGATGCGTGATCGCCTTTGCCAAAAGACAAGATTTGTCTGAGAGTTGGCCACGTCCTGGCGGTGGTTCAGCCAATGAGGGCAAACCAGACGCGTGACATCATGGTCGCTCCCCCACCACGCCTCCCCGTTGCGAGACAGACATGTTTCAACCTTGATGGGACCATCAGTGTGAGATTGGTTGGTCAAGGTTGAAACATGTCTGTGAGTGGGTTTACTCGCTTTGCATCTCACCCCAGCCTATGCTTAAAAGCTGTGTTTACAGCAGCATGCATTGGCCTAAGGGTTGCTCGTGTAATATGAGCTTGAGACAAAAGGTGGCACTGTGTGCTCATTTGCATGTCAGTTCCCAGAATCCCTTGCTGCAGTGAAAGTGCTGTGTGCTGGGTGATAATGGTGAAAGACAGGGTTGCAGACCTGTCTAAGGCCTTGCCCCCGCTGCCTACTACAGCGTCCGTTGTGGCGGACGCTGCACGGACGAGAGCCCTCCCCTCAATGGCGCCGGGCATGCTGCGAGGGGGGGCCGGAGCGCTCGGGCGAGAGTTGCTCCTGCTCTCAATAGAATTGAGAGCAGGACTCGCGTCGAGCGATACGGCACGCCCCCCGGCGGTTCAGCCAATGAGGACGAACCTGCCGGATGACGTCACTCCCCCGTCACTCCCCTGCCACGCCCCCCGGTCTCTCTTCCTGCAGTGAGCTGCAGACCGGGGAATCGGCTGAACGCGCCGCCAATATGGCGGGCGCGCGTTACAGCAGAGAGACCGGGGCCTTAGCCAAAGACATGCAAGTGAACATACAGTAATATTTCCATTTGCTATATGCTTTACTGTGGAGGGTTTTTGTAACTTTTTTTTAACCCTCAATAACCTTAATTATATATATATATATATATATATATATATATATATATATATATATATATATATATATATATATATATATATATATAACCCTCCCTGTCCAGCTTCTAGGGACATTACATCAGGGTGTATTATATGGCTACTCCACATGGGTTACCTTGGCTCAGGGCCTGGATTCAGGCGCCTGGGCAATGAGGTAGCAGGGTGGCAGAATAAAGGGCACCAGGAAGTTTTGTAGTACTGCAGTCATTTATTTGTGTCCCCATGGACAGAGACATCTCATCACATATTAATAACGTTATGCTGTATTTTATAACTGACATACATGAATACAGTTCGTCCATCAGTGCCCAAACTTAACACTTCAATGAAGGTACTGTACTTTGACTTAGTTGCTCTGAGTAAATGTCGGCTACGGATCCACCATTTGCGCACCCTTGCCCTGAGGGAATCCTGATGGGTATTTTCTTACTTGACCCAATATCTTTTGCCTGCTTGGGAACTGCCACTTCCACACATATGGATGAGGAATATTAGTGCCGATCTCCGGTTAAAGCTGATGCTCCGGCACCACGGAGCCCTCTTATCTGAGGCCCTCTATGGTGTGCCGCATTCCTTTTTATTGCTTATGCAGGACTCCATTCCTTCTTTTGAAGATCTTATCTTAACAGATACTGTCCCTATTTACAACATAATAAACAGGCTGGCCTGATTTAAACTATTACTTTATAAATATTGCCTATTAATTCTACCCGAGACTTCACTCCTCATGTCCTCCTGGAACCTAACCTAGAATAGTCCTTTCTCCTTAAATACCGCTGAGTGAAGTCTGAATCCCATAGCAACACAGGATTGGGCCCAGCATACAATAGCCATGTTAGTAACCCTTTAGAAGGGGGGTGGGTTAAACGCTCCCTAAACTAAAAAACACCCAACATTGCATATGTACATACATAATTAGCATTGTTAGAATACACATACAGCATATACATTTAGTTATATACATCCTGTAATAACATTTAGTAACCTCACTCATAAACATAGACACCCTTGTGCACTTACTCTTATCCAGGTAGTTGCACTATACACACATGGGGCGTACAGCAAGTGCATACTTTTTTATATTACCACATCCTATATTCTAATGTATGTGTGAGACATAGAAGTGGGCACAAAACACAATATATTTCCGGTTCCCGGAGAGGGTAATGTAGTACACATGAAACCATAGTGAGCATAGTTATTACTGCAGTGACATCTGACCCAGACGGGATCAGACACCTACTAGTGCATAGGTGAGTAGTAACACAGACTACTAGTAATGGTCTGGATCAGGCTTCCTAACCATTCCATTCTTTCCATCAGGCACTTATACATACAGTAGTGAACCCATTTAGCTCCCTTTTTGTCTATATACTCCAACCAGTCTTTATAAATACTCCGACCAATGTGCCATGTTCTCACGGTTTTATCTACTCTGCCCTGATTTTCTGCAAGCAGAGCATGCCCACACTGAAAAATATGATCTCTAGCTTTACATTGTAACCAATGTTTTCTGAACATATCTACTATATCCATAATATGCCCAGGCACATATGGGAACTCATAAACCCCGATCTCCTTGACCCGATCCCGGATCACGTGATCAGCCCAACTCAGCCAGGTTTGCTTATGGCCCATCGGAGCACTGGGTAGAATCCAGACTAATGGTTTCTCTTTGGCGAGCTAAGCCATAACCATGTCCCACTGTACATTGTCACTGAAAAAGAAACAATCATCTAGTTCTTCAGTGTGCTGTATATAGGCCTCATTTTCCTCCTCAGCGTTCATAATGCCCCCTGCCCAGCATTGTTCCTCTTTACCCCATTGGCCAGAAACCATTCTTGTCATACCAACTGCTGGTCACCATTCTACAGCAAATCCATGCTACCGTGCGGCTTCCTCTGTGGGGCTTTACCCAGACTATGGAGCGGCCAGGTAAGGGCAACATGGTGGCCACCAGGCATTTCCCCATGGATGGGAGAGAAAGCACTCCATTGTTGGAATCACTGGAGGCCACACAAGCTCCAATAGCAACAGAGCAAACCGAATTAAATCGCTCACAGGTTCCACCACTTGCAGAACCTCAGGTGAACACTCGATCATCTCCGGGGTAGTGTTGCCCTCTGGATGTTCCGCTGAAAGGGTCTCTAGAGACACCTCAGCAACTGTAGGGATAGGTACAGCATTGCCCCTCTCTTCTGGGATGGAACTCATAGGTTTGCGCACTCCTTCCACCGATCCAGGTCGGCTGGTATAGGGGGAGGCACATCAGGCTCTGCGGGAGCTGCATCTGTCGGTCCTGCTTGGTTCTCCACTTCCTTGTGCAGAGTTGATACATGACTCCATTGTCTGATAGACATGCGGCCGCATGTAAGAAAATCTGCACTCCGCACATGTGGCTGTGCTAGACAATGCTCCTCCTGAACGTCAACATTCAAAACAAGCAGCTTGTAGGAATTGTGTGTGTATGTGTGTGTGTAATGAGTAAACACCCCGCCGGGGATGTCAAAGTGCACTAGCTGTGAAGTACTGGTAGCAGCCGCTATCTCACCAAAACCACAGTGAAATAGTCTATATATATATACACACACAATCACGATAGTGAGTGATATGGTCACTCCCTGTTTCAAGTGCTTCTGTCGTTCTGTAACACAGTCCCTCCCCTAACAAACCAGCAGGATCAGGGCATGGTCCATATTGATCTGTATCCAGAGACTGTTGTTGGAGAGTCTAGAGGGGTGGGCGTGTCCGCACACTTCATACCACTAGGCAACGGGGTCCGCACATTGTTGCCACCATGCATCCTTGTATCTTTTTGGGAAACTTCATCCATCTTTAACTTGGCAGGAAACTCTGTCCCTTTTAACTGGACAGGAAACTCTGTCCCTATTAACTTGTGGGAAACACTGTCCCAATTCACTGGTGCAAAAAAAAAAAAATCTGGTCTGTTGGTAGCCCTTGAGGACTGGAGTTGGCTACCCCTGCTGTAAGGTCTTTATATTTGATGAATTTCAGGCTATTTTTTGCTCCAGTTTTGCCCTGGGAGTTTCAGCAGGGAGACTTAGGTACATACAGTAGGGCTAATTCTATATTCGCTGTTTTCAGCTGAAATTTACCATAGTCTTCAATGGGTAATTTCACAGAGGTGGACAATTTGATACACGTCATTATAATTACGCATTCTGGTTTTCGGTGTTTATTTTTTTCCATAAAATCGATATTCATTTTTGGGTGTTTTCCAGTGTTTTTATTTTATTACAAAATCAGTGTTTACCAGTGTTAACTAGAGATGGATGATTTTTTTATTTTTTTGCGGATTTTGATCCTCCTCAGATTGCCTGGTTCCTTTGGTCCGTGGATATCCGCGAATCAGTCTCAAAAAGGGCGTTACGTCTTTTCTGGATTTTATTTTTTTTTATCCCCGACAATCCAATTGTCGGATTTTGCAATCCATTGGTGGATTTTAACAATCCAAATTGCAGATTTAGCAATCCGCCGGTGGAATTTACAATCCAATCTGCGGATAGATTAAAACTGGAACAATTCATCAACGGATTTTACACCGCGGAAAGGTTTTTGAATGGAAAGTTCGAGAAACGGATTTTGACAGTTTCACCGATCTCTAGTTTTAACAATGAAAAAAAATTGACACACTATACCTATCAATTTTGGGTTTGTTGGTGCACTTTTCTCCTGTTTCCTAAATCCCCTGTGATGTCTTTGTCTCCTCCCTGTAGACGGCTGCCACAAGAGGAATTTTATTGGAAAAGATGCCTCATTTTCGGTGTTTAGCAGTTTTAACTGAAAGTGCAAGATAGTCGGTGGTGTTTTGTAGTTAAAACCTAAAATTGGAATCCCTAATTATTATACGTGTACCACATCATCTATCCCGTACTACTCCTATTGAATCTCTGCAATCCCAATCTGACACAAAAGCCTCAAAATTGAAGCAAAGCACCATGATACATGTATGTTAATCCATGTTCTTAGTACCAATTTTACTGCACAATCACTTTGATGCATACTGTAGATGCCAGTGAGTATTAAACTTGTTATAATTGTATTGAGAACATTTGACAGTTCAGTAACTCCACCTATTGCTTTAATTAAACCACATTGTGCACACTGATGTTAGCACAACCAAGATCAACCCAGTGTGCCACACACGCATTTATCTTTCTTTAGACACCAAGGCCATCTGTGAAGCTTTACATATACTGTAGCATCCTATCTTGCATTTTGAGCACCATTTATTCCTTTCAATCAACTTCATACCGAGTCCTGGCCTGGAGCTGTAATCAGAAAAATGGTTCTTTGTACAATCAATTTAAAAGATATCTCAGTTAGGCAAAATATTTCACAGGGAAACATGTCCATGGTGTTTGGGGGAGGATAATTACCATGAATAATGCAAAACAATTTCCTGATAGTTATTATATTTGAGGGCTTAGCAGGTTCGTCACTGCCCCTATGACATAATCAGAATGTAAATTATTTTAACAGGGAAGATTGAAACACACTTGATTAAAACGTAAAACATATTTGGAATTAAGAGAAGTAGAATTTCAAGGTCTACTGAATGACCTCAACAAATTTCCTTTCTTTTACCCACAAATAAATTAGCATAATTATTCTATAGTGTTGAATTTCTCAGAAAGAGGTGGATCGTGGCAGACATAAGAACTTCTATGTGACTTCATAAGTGGCTCTTCCAAATAAGTGGACTAAAAAAGGCGTAAGGCCCTCACTGCTTCAGGGGCCCCATTCCATCCGCAGGCGGGAAATAGCAGCTTGCCATTGGACAATGTCAGAGTGCTATTAACCTGTTGCCATTTGGTCAAACCTCCTCTTAATTCTGTGTCCTGCCTACAGAGCAAAGCTTGGTCGCTCTGATCTCTAATAATCAGACTCCGAAGCAGCTCCCGCTTTCTGATTCAGGTGAGTCACCGACAGGACACATCTAATTAATGGAGATCATAGTGATCCTGCAGGCAGGACAAAGAGTGAGTAGTGGGAGTGAGCGAGAGAGAGATCCTGTAGCCCAGATCTTCAAAGCTCTCTTAAGCGAGTTAACATGACGTTAACATAAGTTAAAAAGTCACATTATGCCTTAACGTGCATCTTTAAAGCTCAATAAAGTTAGGTGAAGCCATGTTTTTGGCCAGAAAGGGCATTGTGTTAAGTACAGTATAATGGCTGTTAGTGCTAATGAGATGCAATAGAGGTGTTCCCCCAAACAACACATCCACAGAGCATGTTGTAGTTAACACAGGGATTTAACCAGACGGTTGTCATACCTAAAGGTGGCATTACTCCTATCCAGACCCGAAAATATTGAAAATAGGTCCTGTGTTTGGTGTGACATGCCTATGAACTCTTCAAATGGACTGAAGAGTGCTTTGTTCAACCTGTAGCAAAATACATTTGGATTTTTAGTGCATTAATTCAAGTGTGCATGAACTTTCCTGTATTCTCTCTCAATGTATGTATGTATGTATGTATGTGTAGCCAGGTCCCCCAGTTCACCCTTGTCTCGATTTGCTGGGATAATAGGGAAGGTTGCAGCGAGTGAAGGGAGCGCCCCGGTGCACCGGAGGCTCCGCAGTGACCCGAGCGTTCAGGGCGCCGCCATGTTGGATGTTCGCATATGCGCGGTGAGCCCGTGGAGATGGTGATGGAGGAAAGGTCGCGAATGTGCGGAAGGGGTTGCGTTAGCCCGCGAAACAGGAACCAATCCTAGAGGGCGTAGCGCACGGGACTACGAGTCCCAGGAGCCTCAGCGAGACCAGGTGATGCTAGGGAGCCTATAGGGCGGGCGGATTCGCGGGAGGAAGAGTTAGGAGGTTGCGCAGGGGAGCACGTTGGGAGAGAGGACCAGGAGGAGGAAGGAGAAGGAGCTCTGCATGTAGGGAGGCAAGTAGCCCCTACACTAGGCCCTATACCCCTGGCCCAGTTAGACCCTGAGTCACAGTCAGTGAAGTTGATGCGGGGACAGGCCCTAGGATAGGAACCTGCCCCATTAGAGCAAGAAAGAGAAGTGTTATACCCAGAGACTGTCACGGTTTTACTGTATAACCGAGGTTTGGGCTCAGACCTCTTCAAGCACAGCAGCAGACCACTGGGTGGGATCGCCCTGGAAGGTATCCCTGGAGTGTCTTCATCGTCGAATCCTTTGTGAAGTCAGTTTGCAGGCCCGAGCGCTGGAGTGCTCGGCAGGTAACATCCATAAGTGCACCAACTATAAATCAGGACATAGTGGCTGCGCAGTCACACACACACATACCTTACTTTGGGGGTGGGGTTGTGGTGTGGGGAATTGGACACGGTGTGGTTACACGGTGAAGGGGTCGCGTCCTGTGAGATGCGTTAGTTATAGTGTCCCCTATACAGAGGGACACTCACTGTATGACATGCAAGGTTATGGTTATATCATTAGTAAAGTCACTGTTTCTTTTATATGCTGTGTAGTAGTATTACATTATTGTCCTGTGAGGAACCACTCCCGCTTTGCTGGGAGCCGTCACAGGTGGAGGCGCTGCACTTGGTAAGAGGTTATCTGTATTCATATGTGTTGCCCCAGGCTCTCCGTGGAGGAGGCTTAGGCCCTGCGAGCCAACAGGTTAAACAGCATTGGTAGCGCACTGTATTCAGCAGGAAAAAGGGCTACATATGTATGTGTGCTTATGTATGACTGGTTTTGAAGAGAGGAGAGAGAGAAGAGAGAGGAGAGAGACTCACAAGTATAAGGCGTGCTCAACAAGGAACATTAAACTCAACCAGGAAGTGGAAGAGCTTTGCTTCTAAAGGAAGCCAGGTGATGGGAGCTACTACAGGTATATGCTCTCATTTTGGTGCTACATGATTGATATGCACAAAGGTGCACAGGGTATAACAGAACAGGGTCAACAATATGTGCCAGACACATACTGAATTGAAATACTTTATTTAAAAAAAATACAACTCTACAAACTGCAGGAAGTGTTTTTGCTGGCTTCCCCCAGCACACAAAGTATTATTTGGTTGACAAGTCTAAGGCTAAGGCCCCACTGCCTCAGACAACGCACCCGCACTGCATACAGGCGGCGCGTTGAGAGGCACTACATGCTATCTCCGGTCCACAGGGAGCATTTTTGGATGCGGGGGAAAGGGGGGCGTGGCCAAAATGGGCTGAGGGGGCGGGGCCACGACGGAGACCGGTCAAACTAATATATGTTTGTTTTCCCCCCCTGAGCCTCATACCAGAAATCTTTGCACAAACACTTTCCTTCCCAAACAATTCAGGCATTAACACAGGGTGTTTGCAAAGACAGTGGCTCTGCAGAGGGGAGAGTGAAACAACACACGCACCCAGACTAGTTCCTGCTCAGTGAAGTGCCCCTCTGATTGGCCGGCTCAAAATAAAAAAAACACAACACACGGAGCTCAGGTAGGGGAGCGCACAGGGAAAAGTTTGCCCCCCCTGGTCTAAGATACCTTATTAGTAATGGAGTAGGGAGTCAGTCCCGACAAGATCTGATGTTGTACCCACACAACCACTGTTATTCAAAACAACAGCTCTAGCAGTGTAAGCAAACCAGCTGATCGCTAGCACCACTGTCACAATATACCTATGTTGCAGGGACAATGTAACGACACATGAGTGATCTGAACAGGCTTGTTTATTCAGCCACAAAAACATGGAACACAAAATAACAGATCTTTAACTTCAGCATAGATAAACCAATGAAAACTATAACCCTGTCTTTCCCCATTATCTCTTAGCATAAAATATTTCCACTGCAGCTAGGGATTCTGGGTCATGAGCACTCACAGTGTGTCACTTTTTGCTTCTTGTTCATTTTAACATGGATAGGGTGACCAGATTTTGAAAATGAATAACCGGGACACATTTTTTTTTTTATATAACAGTTTATTTATTGTAGTACACTTATACTTTACTACCATTAGAGAGTGTGTGTGTGTTCACTTCACTAATCGAACAAAAAAAAAGCCAGATGTGAATGATTCTGAACCCATTAACCAGTGTCAGGATGCCCCCTTTTCACAATTTCTAAAGCAGCAATCCCGCCTGGGATCTTACCTGATCCGCAGTCCCTCAAGGTACTATACTGGAGGGGAGGTGTTCCCTACCTGTCTTCTGATGTCTCCCATGTGAAACTTGAGTCACATCTGGAAGAAAGCAGGGTAGGTTACTTCGGTGTAGGTATACGGCAGTTAAGATAAGACAGGGAGGGTGAGGGAGGGAGACAGGGAGGGTGAGGGAGACAGGGAGGGTGAGGGAGGGAGACATGGAGGGTGAGGGAGGGAGGCATGGAGGGTGAGGGAGGGAGACAGGGAGGGTGAGGGAGGGAGACAGGGAGGGTGAGGGAGGGAGACAGGGAGGGTGAGGGAGGGAGAAAGGGAGGGTGAGGGAGGGAGACAGGGAGGGAGACAGGGAGGGTGAGGGAGGGAGACAGGGACGGTGAGGGAGGGAGACAGGGAGGGTGAGGGAGGAAGAAAGAGAGGGTGAGGGAGGGAGACAGGGAGGGAGATAGGGAGGGTGAGGGAGGGAGACAGGGAGGGTGAGGGAGGGAGACAGGGAGGGTGAGGGAGGGAGACAGGGTGGGAGACAGGGTGAGGGAGGGAGACAGGGTGAGGCAGGATGAAGGAGACAGGGTGGGTGAGACAGGGTGGGGGAGGGAGAGAGGGAGAGAGAGGGAGGGAGACAGAGAGAGGGAGGGAGGGTGAGGGATACAGGTAGGGTGAGGGAGGGAGACAGGGAGGGTGAGGGAGGGAGACAGGGAGGGTGAGGGAGGGAGACAGTGAGGGTGAGGAAGGGAGACAGGGAGGGTGAGGGAGGGAGACGGAGGGTGAGGGAGGGTGAGGAAGGGAGACAGGGAGGGTGAGGGAGCGAGACAGGGAGGGTGAGGGAGGGAGACAGGGAAGGTGAGGGATCGAGACAGGGAGGGTGAGGGAGGGTGAGGGAGGGAGACAGGGAGGGTGAGGGAGGGAGACAGGGAGGGTGAGAGAGGGAGACAGGGTGAGACAGGGTGGGAGACAGGGTGAGACAGGGTGGGAGACAGGGGGAGGGAGAGTGAGGGAGGGAGACAGGGTGAGGCAGGGTGAGGGATGGAGGGAGACAGGGTGAGACAGGGTGTATAGGCCTCATTTTCCTCCTCAGCGTTCATAATGCCCCCTGCCCAGCATTGTTCCTCTTTACCCCATTGGCCAGAAACCATTCTTGTCATACCAACTGCTGGTCACCATTCTACAGCAAATCCATGCTACCGTGCGGCTTCCTCTGTGGGGCTTTACCCAGACTATGGAGCGGCCAGGTAAGGGCAACATGGTGGCCACCAGGCATTTCCCCATGGATGGGAGAGAAAGCACTCCATTGTTGGAATCACTGGAGGCCACACAAGCTCCAATAGCAACAGAGCAAACCGAATTAAATCGCTCACAGGTTCCACCACTTGCAGAACCTCAGGTGAACACTCGATCATCTCCGGGGTAGTGTTGCCCTCTGGATGTTCCGCTGAAAGGGTCTCTAGAGACACCTCAGCAACTGTAGGGATAGGTACAGCATTGCCCCTCTCTTCTGGGATGGAACTCATAGGTTTGCGCACTCCTTCCACCGATCCAGGTCGGCTGGTATAGGGGGAGGCACATCAGGCTCTGCGGGAGCTGCATCTGTCGGTCCTGCTTGGTTCTCCACTTCCTTGTGCAGAGTTGATACATGACTCCATTGTCTGATAGACATGCGGCCGCATGTAAGAAAATCTGCACTCCGCACATGTGGCTGTGCTAGACAATGCTCCTCCTGAACGTCAACATTCAAAACAAGCAGCTTGTAGGAATTGTGTGTGTATGTGTGTGTGTAATGAGTAAACACCCCGCCGGGGATGTCAAAGTGCACTAGCTGTGAAGTACTGGTAGCAGCCGCTATCTCACCAAAACCACAGTGAAATAGTCTATATATATATACACACACAATCACGATAGTGAGTGATATGGTCACTCCCTGTTTCAAGTGCTTCTGTCGTTCTGTAACACAGTCCCTCCCCTAACAAACCAGCAGGATCAGGGCATGGTCCATATTGATCTGTATCCAGAGACTGTTGTTGGAGAGTCTAGAGGGGTGGGCGTGTCCGCACACTTCATACCACTAGGCAACGGGGTCCGCACATTGTTGCCACCATGCATCCTTGTATCTTTTTGGGAAACTTCATCCATCTTTAACTTGGCAGGAAACTCTGTCCCTTTTAACTGGACAGGAAACTCTGTCCCTATTAACTTGTGGGAAACACTGTCCCAATTCACTGGTGCAAAAAAAAAAAAATCTGGTCTGTTGGTAGCCCTTGAGGACTGGAGTTGGCTACCCCTGCTGTAAGGTCTTTATATTTGATGAATTTCAGGCTATTTTTTGCTCCAGTTTTGCCCTGGGAGTTTCAGCAGGGAGACTTAGGTACATACAGTAGGGCTAATTCTATATTCGCTGTTTTCAGCTGAAATTTACCATAGTCTTCAATGGGTAATTTCACAGAGGTGGACAATTTGATACACGTCATTATAATTACGCATTCTGGTTTTCGGTGTTTATTTTTTTCCATAAAATCGATATTCATTTTTGGGTGTTTTCCAGTGTTTTATTTTATTACAAAATCAGTGTTTACCAGTGTTAACTAGAGATGGATGATTTTTTTATTTTTTTGCGGATTTTGATCCTCCTCAGATTGCCTGGTTCCTTTGGTCCGTGGATATCCGCGAATCAGTCTCAAAAAGGGCGTTACGTCTTTTCTGGATTTTATTTTTTTTTATCCCCGACAATCCAATTGTCGGATTTTGCAATCCATTGGTGGATTTTAACAATCCAAATTGCAGATTTAGCAATCCGCCGGTGGAATTTACAATCCAATCTGCGGATAGATTAAAACTGGAACAATTCATCAACGGATTTTACACCGCGGAAAGGTTTTTGAATGGAAAGTTCGAGAAACGGATTTTGACAGTTTCACCGATCTCTAGTTTTAACAATGAAAAAAAATTGACACACTATACCTATCAATTTTGGGTTTGTTGGTGCACTTTTCTCCTGTTTCCTAAATCCCCTGTGATGTCTTTGTCTCCTCCCTGTAGACGGCTGCCACAAGAGGAATTTTATTGGAAAAGATGCCTCATTTTCGGTGTTTAGCAGTTTTAACTGAAAGTGCAAGATAGTCGGTGGTGTTTTGTAGTTAAAACCTAAAATTGGAATCCCTAATTATTATACGTGTACCACATCATCTATCCCGTACTACTCCTATTGAATCTCTGCAATCCCAATCTGACACAAAAGCCTCAAAATTGAAGCAAAGCACCATGATACATGTATGTTAATCCATGTTCTTAGTACCAATTTTACTGCACAATCACTTTGATGCATACTGTAGATGCCAGTGAGTATTAAACTTGTTATAATTGTATTGAGAACATTTGACAGTTCAGTAACTCCACCTATTGCTTTAATTAAACCACATTGTGCACACTGATGTTAGCACAACCAAGATCAACCCAGTGTGCCACACACGCATTTATCTTTCTTTAGACACCAAGGCCATCTGTGAAGCTTTACATATACTGTAGCATCCTATCTTGCATTTTGAGCACCATTTATTCCTTTCAATCAACTTCATACCGAGTCCTGGCCTGGAGCTGTAATCAGAAAAATGGTTCTTTGTACAATCAATTTAAAAGATATCTCAGTTAGGCAAAATATTTCACAGGGAAACATGTCCATGGTGTTTTGGGGGAGGATAATTACCATGAATAATGCAAAACAATTTCCTGATAGTTATTATATTTGAGGGCTTAGCAGGTTCGTCACTGCCCCTATGACATAATCAGAATGTAAATTATTTTAACAGGGAAGATTGAAACACACTTGATTAAAACGTAAAACATATTTGGAATTAAGAGAAGTAGAATTTCAAGGTCTACTGAATGACCTCAACAAATTTCCTTTCTTTTACCCACAAATAAATTAGCATAATTATTCTATAGTGTTGAATTTCTCAGAAAGAGGTGGATCGTGGCAGACATAAGAACTTCTATGTGACTTCATAAGTGGCTCTTCCAAATAAGTGGGACTAAAAAAGGCGTAAGGCCCTCACTGCTTCAGGGGCCCCATTCCATCCGCAGGCGGGAAATAGCAGCTTGCCATTGGACAATGTCAGAGTGCTATTAACCTGTTGCCATTTGGTCAAACCTCCTCTTAATTCTGTGTCCTGCCTACAGAGCAAAGCTTGGTCGCTCTGATCTCTAATAATCAGACTCCGAAGCAGCTCCCGCTTTCTGATTCAGGTGAGTCACCGACAGGACACATCTAATTAATGGAGATCATAGTGATCCTGCAGGCAGGACAAAGAGTGAGTAGTGGGAGTGAGCGAGAGAGAGATCCTGTAGCCCAGATCTTCAAAGCTCTCTTAAGCGAGTTAACATGACGTTAACATAAGTTAAAAAGTCACATTATGCCTTAACGTGCATCTTTAAAGCTCAATAAAGTTAGGTGAAGCCATGTTTTTGGCCAGAAAGGGCATTGTGTTAAGTACAGTATAATGGCTGTTAGTGCTAATGAGATGCAATAGAGGTGTTCCCCAAACAACACATCCACAGAGCATGTTGTAGTTAACACAGGGATTTAACCAGACGGTTGTCATACCTAAAGGTGGCATTACTCCTATCCAGACCCGAAAATATTGAAAATAGGTCCTGTGTTTGGTGTGACATGCCTATGAACTCTTCAAATGGACTGAAGAGTGCTTTGTTCAACCTGTAGCAAAATACATTTGGATTTTTAGTGCATTAATTCAAGTGTGCATGAACTTTCCTGTATTCTCTCTCAATGTATGTATGTATGTATGTATGTGTAGCCAGGTCCCCCAGTTCACCCTTGTCTCGATTTGCTGGGATAATAGGGAAGGTTGCAGCGAGTGAAGGGAGCGCCCCGGTGCACCGGAGGCTCCGCAGTGACCCGAGCGTTCAGGGCGCCGCCATGTTGGATGTTCGCATATGCGCGGTGAGCCCGTGGAGATGGTGATGGAGGAAAGGTCGCGAATGTGCGGAAGGGGTTGCGTTAGCCCGCGAAACAGGAACCAATCCTAGAGGGCGTAGCGCACGGGACTACGAGTCCCAGGAGCCTCAGCGAGACCAGGTGATGCTAGGGAGCCTATAGGGCGGGCGGATTCGCGGGAGGAAGAGTTAGGAGGTTGCGCAGGGGAGCACGTTGGGAGAGAGGACCAGGAGGAGGAAGGAGAAGGAGCTCTGCATGTAGGGAGGCAAGTAGCCCCTACACTAGGCCCTATACCCCTGGCCCAGTTAGACCCTGAGTCACAGTCAGTGAAGTTGATGCGGGGACAGGCCCTAGGATAGGAACCTGCCCCATTAGAGCAAGAAAGAGAAGTGTTATACCCAGAGACTGTCACGGTTTTACTGTATAACCGAGGTTTGGGCTCAGACCTCTTCAAGCACAGCAGCAGACCACTGGGTGGGATCGCCCTGGAAGGTATCCCTGGAGTGTCTTCATCGTCGAATCCTTTGTGAAGTCAGTTTGCAGGCCCGAGCGCTGGAGTGCTCGGCAGGTAACATCCATAAGTGCACCAACTATAAATCAGGACATAGTGGCTGCGCAGTCACACACACACATACCTTACTTTGGGGGTGGGGTTGTGGTGTGGGGAATTGGACACGGTGTGGTTACACGGTGAAGGGGTCGCGTCCTGTGAGATGCGTTAGTTATAGTGTCCCCTATACAGAGGGACACTCACTGTATGACATGCAAGGTTATGGTTATATCATTAGTAAAGTCACTGTTTCTTTTATATGCTGTGTAGTAGTATTACATTATTGTCCTGTGAGGAACCACTCCCGCTTTGCTGGGAGCCGTCACAGGTGGAGGCGCTGCACTTGGTAAGAGGTTATCTGTATTCATATGTGTTGCCCCAGGCTCTCCGTGGAGGAGGCTTAGGCCCTGCGAGCCAACAGGTTAAACAGCATTGGTAGCGCACTGTATTCAGCAGGAAAAAGGGCTACATATGTATGTGTGCTTATGTATGACTGGTTTTGAAGAGAGGAGAGAGAGAAGAGAGAGGAGAGAGACTCACAAGTATAAGGCGTGCTCAACAAGGAACATTAAACTCAACCAGGAAGTGGAAGAGCTTTGCTTCTAAAGGAAGCCAGGTGATGGGAGCTACTACAGGTATATGCTCTCATTTTGGTGCTACATGATTGATATGCACAAAGGTGCACAGGGTATAACAGAACAGGGTCAACAATATGTGCCAGACACATACTGAATTGAAATACTTTATTTAAAAAAAATACAACTCTACAAACTGCAGGAAGTGTTTTTGCTGGCTTCCCCCAGCACACAAAGTATTATTTGGTTGACAAGTCTAAGGCTAAGGCCCCACTGCCTCAGACAACGCACCCGCACTGCATACAGGCGGCGCGTTGAGAGGCACTACATGCTATCTCCGGTC
The DNA here is from genome assembly GCF_040206685.1 of Ascaphus truei. NCBI lineage: Eukaryota > Metazoa > Chordata > Amphibia > Anura > Ascaphidae > Ascaphus > Ascaphus truei. The sequence goes on along the minus strand of NC_134487.1, from coordinate 175,667,753 downwards.
CACAGGGAGCATTTTTTGGATGCGGGGGAAAGGGGGGGCGTGGCCAAAATGGGCTGAGGGGGCGGGGCCACGACGGAGACCGGTCAAACTAATATATGTTTGTTTTTCCCCCCCTGAGCCTCATACCAGAAATCTTTGCACAAACACTTTCCTTCCCAAACAATTCAGGCATTAACACAGGGTGTTTGCAAAGACAGTGGCTCTGCAGAGGGGAGAGTGAAACAACACACGCACCCAGACTAGTTCCTGCTCAGT
>NC_134487.1:175498390-175667298 GCF_040206685.1 Ascaphus truei | reverse complement strand
TGGAGATACACAGTATATATATATAGAGAAAGATACAGTATAGATATATATATATATATATATATATATATATATATATATATATATATATAAATCAAATCAAATCAGCTTTATTGGCATGACGAAAGAACATTTCATTATTGCCAAAGCGTGAATAATAGGGGGTGGGGGACAATAATTACACGAATACTAGGGGGTAGGGTATAATGATTGCAGGGTATATGGGTAACAGTTTCACACAGGGGTGTGGGGGTTAGTGGACGTCTCTCAGCTTGTGGCAGGTGCTGATATAGTGTGCAGCCAGTTCTGCTGTGGTTTCATCTTCTCCCAGGAGGATCGCTATTTTTTGGTTCTCTTTTGTATTATTAAAGTTCTGGATAACAGCAGTGAGTTTCTCTAGGTGGGCACTCCTCACTTCAGAGTATTGTGTGCAACGCAACAGGAAGTGAGTTTCATCTTCTACCTCTCCTAGCTCACATCTTTGGCACAGTCTCATCTCCCGGGGCTTCCAGTTCTGTCTGTGCCTGCCTGTTTCTATTTCTAGGCTGTGGGCACTTATTCTGTACTGGCTCAGGGTCTGTCTCTGTTTTGGGTCTTTTACCTTCAGTAGGTAGGGTGCCAGAGTGTATTCTCTCTGTAGGCTGTGGTAGGTCTCCAGCTTCTTTGAACGTTAGATATCATTTTCCCATCTTGTCACATACTGCTTCTTCATTTCGTTGGCGATTGAGTTGATTTCTTTTTTCGTCAAGTTGTTAATCTGTGTGGGGTTTTGTCCTTGGAGTGAGAGGACAAGTTGTTTGATGGCACAGGGTTTAGTGAGGAGGTCCTGGCTTCGCATTGCTCTGTAGCAGTAAGACTGTGGGTGGCTGGTGTTTAGGTGAGCCCAGAATGTCAGTGCTCTCTTCTGTACCGTGAGCAGTAGAGGAAAGCGGCCCAGCTCAGCCCAGCATGCATTGTTTGATGTACTCCTGTGTACTTGGAGAAGGTATTTGCAGAATTCCAGATGCCGTATTTCTGTTGGGCTGGTATCCCATTTTGTGGAGTCTCGGTATGTTACAGGGCCCCACACCTCGCTGCCATACAGAAACATGGGTGTGATGATGCTGTTGAATATTTTCTCCCAGATTCTTATTGGTGGTTTGAGGTGGTATATCTGTTTCCTTATTGCATAAAATGCTCTGCGTATTTATGGCCAGGTTGAATTTCCCTGATGAGCTGATTGTTAGACCAAGGTACGTGTAGCTCGTTGTCTGTTCCAGTGCATTGTCGTCCAGTGTGAATTGCGATATGGTTGGATGTGTTATAGATTTTTTCTGGAATACCATTATTCTGTTTTTTTCTAGGTTCACAGAGAGTGCCCAGGTCTGGCTGTATTTTTCTAGTATTGCCAGTTTCTGTTGGAGGCCTTGTTCTGTTGGAGACAGCAAGAGCAGGTCGTCTGCGTATAGTAGAGACTTAATCTCAGTTCCAGCCAAGTTGAGCCCAGGTGCTGAGGAGGGATTCTAGGGCTGCTGCGAGCTCATTGATGTAGATGTTAAAAAGTGTGGGACTCAGGCTGCAGCCCTGTCTAACTCCACGGCCTTGATGGAAGAAGTCTGTCCTTTTGTTATTAACTTTCACGCAGCATTTGTTTTCAGAGTACATACTTTTGATTGTGTCGTATGTTCTCCCCCCTATTCTGCTCTCTAGTATTTTCAGCTGTAGGCCTGGATGCCAGATGGAGTCGAAGGCTTTTTTGAAGTCCACAAAGCAAGCAAAGATTTTGCCCTTGTTGGTGTTGTGGACGTGCTTATTAATCAGGCTGTGTAAGGTATAGCTCCTCTGGAAACAGATGTTCAATTACTGGATGTGGATTTGAGTGTGAATAATGGTATATTGTTGTCAGACTCAGGTCAGGTTGATAATCTGAATTTCAATTTTCAGGAAACATGTGTCTTGTCAGATATGAACGTATTGTTGGAACAACAGGGGGAACCCGTGAATAACTTTAGTCAATCATTTTTTGGGAATCACGAGTCTAACCTTAGGAGAAAATCAATTTTCTGCCCTAGTCACAATAGGGGCCCTTTTATTACAACATTCGAAAAACTTGTAGAAAGAGATTTGAAATTATTGGCCCAAGGTTTCTCACATTCTAAAGTATGTTCCAAAAATCTGACATACACTGAATCCCAACAATTAAATTCACTCAAAAAAAGACAAGATATTGTCTTTAAATCAGCAGACAAGGGAGGGGCCCTTGTAGTTCTATCTGCAGAACAGTTTAAGGGTGAAGCGATTAGACAACTGGGAGACACAGACAATTATCTTCTGCTTAAAAAAGATCCCACAACAGTGTTTAATACACAGCTTGAGGAATTGATCGAGTTTGGCAAGATCTTATGTGTTTTAAATAAAAAGGAGATTGACTTTTTACGCTGTCCACATCCCGTGATTCCGATATTTCACCATCTCCCAAAGATCCATAAATCGCTACAGGACCCTCCTGGTCGTCCAATTGTGGCGAGCATTGGATCTTTGGGAGATGGTTTATCGCGGTATGTGGACAGCTTCTTGCAACCTATGGTACTTAGTTTGCCATCTTTTATAAAGGATTCTATGCATCTTATGGTCGACCTACAGGACGTGGTCTGGAAATCACATTACAGGTGGGTCACATTAGACGTTGTTTCATTATATTCTATTATTAAACACGAGCACGGCCTTCGCGCCATTGATCACTTTTTGACTTTATCCACGTTATCAACCTCACATTGCACATTTATATCAGAAGCTATTTCCTTTTTATTAACTCACAATTATTTTATGTTTGACTCACTGTTTTATTTACAGAAATTAGGCACTGCTATGGGCACGAGTTTTGCACCTTCATACGCAAATTTATTTATGGGTTTTTGGGAAGCACAACACATTTATCACTGTAATAATGTTTACCGTTCAAATATTAAGTTTTTCAAGAGGTTTATTGATGACCTGATAATGATATGGGAAGGTGATGAGTCATCTCTCATATCATTTATCCAGATTCTCAATGAGAATGATTTAAACATTAAGTTCACATATGATCATAATATCAATCATATCCACTATCTGGACCTCCTCCTGTATATCGACCATAACATGAGTATACAAACGGACATTTTCCGTAAGCCAAACTCTCGAAATACCTTGTTGTCAGCTCAGAGTAATCATCCTCGTTCACTCATCAAAAGCATCCCTAAAGCACAGTTCCTCAGGCTTAGGAGATTGTGCTCAAACTATGATAGCTTTCTGATACAATCAAAAATTTTAGCTGAACGTTTTTCAGCTAGAGGTTATAAGGATAGCGATATTAAATCGGCATTCGAGTCAGCAAATCTCGCTGAAAGATCCACATTAATTAGGAAAACCAAACATTCTGGACATGGGGCCACTCCACGGTCTTCGTCCAATGACGGGAATAAAAGTCCTTTATTTATATCAACTTATAATCGGCAATCACATCTTATATGCGATATCTTCAAAAAACACTGGCGGACCCTGTCATTGGACAAAGATATTAAGGAATATGTACAAGATGGACCCCGTTTTGTTTTTCGCAAGTCTCCAACCATAGCGACACATTTGTCGCCTAGTCTGTTTAAATCACAATCAGGAAAGGCATGTATACAGGGAATACCAAAAGGTTTTTTCTCTTGTGGTGTTTGCTCCATGTGCAGATATGTTAAACCGCTGAAATCAATTAATGTTGGTAAAAAGAGTTTCAATGTAAACAGCTTTATAAACTGTAATTCCAGTTTTGTTATATACATTTTGTTCTGTGGATGTGACCAGCGGTATATTGGGCGTACGATTAGACCCTTGAAAGTACGTATTGCAGAACATGTCAGATTAATAAAAAAGAAGGATTTGGTACATCCTGTACCTAGACATTTTTCCTCGTGTTCAAGAGGGGGAATCTCAAATTTTTCATACACTGGCGACACACTTTATTCGAGCTTGGCTAGTCCCACGAATTCGGGTATACACGGGTGTATTGAGGTTTGTGACTGTTTTCTGCCCGAGTGCATTGAGTTATTTTCCAAGCAGGGATTGAAGCATTTTATTCCCGCTGGCTGCAATACTGCACAGTATATATATATATACTGCATTACAATTCATGAATTTATGCCATCTGGTAGACACGCGAAGCATTGCAGCCTATTAAATCCTAATCATTATCATTTAACAGATCAGCCGCCCGTCAGCCAGGCATGAACCCAGGCTGGGAAGGCAAATGCAACGGGGCTTGTCAGAGGTGAGGAGTGGCGCATTCCAGGTATCTGCCAGGTACATACCGGGTATTTGCTCGAATAAAGTGTGTCGGTGCAGTATGCAGCTTTAGAACATATCCCTAGCCACATCAGAGGGGGAGACAGAGAGAATATATTGAACAAACGTGAAATGTTCTGGATTTACTCCTTGGGTACCCTTTTCCCATCAGGTATAAATCAGGAATGGGAGTTAAAACATTTCCTGACATAGTCATCAATCCAATATACATCCCTGTGAATATCCTCCAGGGTATATTTATATCTCACTGTCTTATCCTGCGGGATGGCTCAAGGGAATCTTTGATGTTGTATGCTTCTGTATACTTTTCTATCAGTAAGGGTATTTATGCGACAATATTTACATTTTGTTATTATGGTCTATTGATTATTATGTCATTCAATATTCTAAATGTAAATCACCTAACATTTAATGTGGGGAGTTGGACTATTTTCAAGTCCTTACATGTTGTTACAGTTTAAGGATTATCATGTTGTCGGATTACTTCCCATGAGGTACCTATTATTCAATGTAGTGAGTTGGAGTATATTTAAAACCATATGCATATATTAGAAGTTCATATGTACACATTGTATATGCTTTCCTAACATGTATTTTTTTTCTTATGCAATATCTACCGTGATGAATCAGCAGTCTTTGTTTTTAACTCTTGTTTTTTAACTATTTTTTTAAACGTTTTCTTTGGGATTATTTATGTATTTTCACATTTTGTTTTGTGCCTATTAGGTGATGGTCTCAGTATGGGCGTGTATGAAACTAGCTAATACAGATTATTCTGCAGGTGAGAGGTTTTACTCTCCAGGTCATTATGACCAATCATGATGCAGTACACCCTATATAGAGATCATCCCAGGCATAGGGAGTTACTCTTTGAAAAAGTCCGTGACCCGGACGAAACGCGTCAGAGGATGACTATGGCTGTTCACTTGTTTGATCAATAAAGTTTTTTATTTTTCTACATGCGTTTGGCTGTTTAGAGGAGTCGTGACCGCGGCGTCACTCGTTTTTTTTACTGTGTAAGGTATAGATGTGATCCGTGGTGCGGTGGTTTGGCAGGAAGCCTGTCTGGCTCTTACTCAGTACACTCTGCTCTGTCAGGAAGGTGAGGATTCTGCTGTTCAAGATGCTGTTGAACAGTTTCCCCAGGGTGCTGCTGACACAGATTCCTCTGTAATTGGATGGGTCCATCCTGTCTCCTTTCTTGTGGATAGGGGTTATCAGTCCTTCGTTCCACAGTTCAGGGAAGTAGCCAGTAATGAGGACCAGGTTGAACATTTTCAGTATTGCTTCTTGTATAGATGGATTGCTATACTTCAGCATCTCTTGTAGAATGCCATCTGGTCCGCTGGCTTTCTTGGTTTATATTAGTTTTATTTTTTCTTTTATTTCCTGGATTGTGATTGGTATGTCCAGGGGGTTTTGGTTATCTTTTATAGTGTTCTCCAGTGATGTTTGTTTGGTGAGGATTTGTTTTTGTTCTTGCGTCAGGTTTTCTTCTGGGATTTCTTGGTAAAGGTCCTCGAAGTAGTTTTTCCAGATGTTGCCATTCTGAACGGCCAGGGGTCTGTTATTCTGCTTTGTATCCAGATGTTTCCAGATATATGAGATATATATATATATATATATATATATACATAAGAGAGAGAGAGAGATATAGATATATATATATATATATATATATATATATATATAGAGAGAGAGAGAGAGAGAGAGAGAGAGAGAGAGAGAGAGAGAGAGAGAGAGATACAGTATATATAGAGAGAGAGATATACAGTATAGAGGGAGAGATATACAGTATAGAGAGAGAGAGAGAGAAAGAGAGAGAGAGAAACTCTTCTATGTATGGGCCCCAGACACACCTGCTGCTGAGGTGGGGGCAGGTCAGCAGACAGCTTTCCCAGGGCCCCCACCACGTGTCGGTGGCCTTGTGAGAAACCCCTCTCACACTACCCATCACCTTTCCTTCCCCCCTCCCTCTATTAGACCCCCACCTCTCCACTCCCTCTTACACCCCTATCTCTAAAACTCCCCCCATCCCACACTCCCCTCCAAATACACACACACACACAATAAGCACCCTCCCTAAATACACACAAACAATAAGCCCGCCTCCCCAAATACACACACACACACACACACACACACACACACACACACACACACACACACACACACACACACACACACACACACACACACACACACACACACACACACACACACACTAAGCCCCCTCCCCAAATACACACACACACACACACACACACACACACACACACACACACACACACACACACACACACACACACACACACACACACACACACACACACACACACAATAAGCACCCTCCCTAAATACACACAAACAATAAGCCCCCTCCCCAAATACACACACACACACACACTAAGCCCCCTCCCCAAATACACACACACACACACACACACACACACAAACAAAATAAACCCCCCTCCCTATATACAAATTCACACATGCACACCATAAGCCCCCCTCCCCAAATACACACACACACACACACACACACACACACACACACACACACACACACACACACACACACACAATAATCCCCCCATCCCAAATACACACACACACACACACACACACACACACACACAAAATAAACCCCCCTCCCTATATACAAATTCACACATGCACACCATAAGCCCCCCTCCCCAAATACACACACACACACACACACACACACACACAATAAGCACCCCTCCCCAAATACACATGAACGCGCACACACAGAGACACAATAAGCCCCTTCCCTAAATACACACACACTATAAGCCCCCCTCTCCAAATACAGACACATACACACACACAATAAGCTCCCTCCCCAAATACACACGCAAACAATAATCCCCCCTCCCCAAATACACACACACAATAAACCCCCCACCCTATATACAAACACACACATGTACACCATAAGCCCCCTCCCCAAATACATACACACAAACAATAAACCCCGTCCCCAAACACACACACACACACACAATAAGCCCCGTCCCCAAATACACACACACACACACACACACACACACACACACACACACACACACACACACACACACACACACACACACACACACACACACACACACACACACAATAAGCCCCTCCCCATATACAAACACACACACACCCACAGCCCCCCATCCCAAATACACACACACAATAGACCCCCCCTCCCCGAATGCAAACAAAATAACCCCCCTCCCCCAAATACACACACAAACACAATAAGCCCTCCTTCCCAAATAAACACACACTAAGCCCCCCTCCCCAAATACACACACACTGGCTGATCGTATGTCCATCATGTCACATGTACATGGCACACTGGAGAGGAACCTGACCGGGAACAGTGTGAATGGGTTGCTTGAATCACACAGGGGGTTACAAATATATATATAAATATACATACATACATACATACACTATCTTATATTTTTGGGCAGGAGGTTTGTGATTATGATGAGAAAAGGGAGAAAAAAAATGTTAAAAAGTGAAGCTGCGCCCTTAAAAGACTGAGTAGCTGTGTTCCTGGGAATGTTATACACTTGGCCTTTTTCTCATTACGTATACATAGCCTGATAGATTTGGTTTATGCTCCAATAACCTTAATTTGTGTTCTGCAACATGTTATCAGTTTCTCACTGTGTAAATGCCTTAAAAGATAAATGTGTAAATATTGTTCTGGTTTCGTGAGCAAGCCATTAATGGTGTTTAAAACACGTCTGAGAGGCCGAAAAGGGCAATTTGATGTTTATAGCATTTTTGGGTAACAGCAGTTATAATCCCATAACACTACCTGTTAAAAGCAGACATGAGACGCCTGAGGATTTGTTACTAACAAAGGCAAAATAATAGCCAATATTTCTCAGTGGGGAATATGTGACTGGAATTAAAGAGACAGTGCTCTTTCTAAATATAGATTGGGATAAAACATACTTATTTGAACACGTCTGAAGAAAAGCACAAATAAATCAGAAATAACTGTACACCGCATACTATTCTTATTAACAGCCCAAAAACTCTGTTTTAAGTATCACAGATTAAATTCTTAGAGCACCCCCCCGCCCCAACCCCCCCTTCCCACCAATATATTTCTGACTCGCATAAACCTGTCCCATTTGTGCTTTCCATTCATTTTGTAGCTTTGTCGACACCCTATAATTTTTGTACAACATTGAGTTCCTTACTTAATTCTTCGTTGACTTTCTCACAACAAATGTTATTTTCTCCTGGCTCCCAGAGCATCCGCTCTCTACTGTATGGTATAGTATGAGACCTCATTAGGGGAGAGGTGAATGAGTGCCACCCTGATGTATCTGTAGCCTCCTTGTACGCAACACTCTATCACTATCTAAAAAACCTTGCCCTGTGCTCATTTTACAGAGGCTGAATCCTGCACTGTAGTTGTGGAGCTCTGTATCATTAAGCTTGTCATGCAATAGTAGCCACTAAATCATTTATTTGTAGATATTCTGGAGGCCAGGGTCATGTGTAGGATGATTAGCCCAGATAGGTTCAACTCAGCCCCCTTTCCAAATCACTCCAAGTCCTCTAATATTTCCTTCACTTTATTGGAAAAGCAGCAGTAAATACAGGCACTCATGGGTGGTGTGTTGTAGTGATTTGTAGTTAGAAGCAGGTGAAAAGGATAAGGCCCTGTCACTAGAGCAATTACAGGAGGGGTACTCACTCAGCCAGTGTTGGAGGTGGAAAAGGAAGTCCCAGTGTATGCTGGGTAGCAAGATAGCCTGGCAACAGATCATCTGTAAGCAAAGCAGAGGGGGAGAGGGCAGACTAATCCATTCTGACAGAAAGGCTGAGGTTGCTGTAGCAACTCACAGGCATAATGCAGAGACGGATTGCAACACTGTGTCTATCACACGGGCACTGTGTGTGTGCACAGAGAAAAATACATGCAGCTGGAAATGAGAAACTGACAGGCAGAAACTGCAAAGGAAATGGGGGGTGAAACAGAAATGTGGTTCTTGTTCCATGACACTCCCCGTCTGGTATCTGGAGATACCACAATATAACTTGAATGTGTGGAACATATGTGCAATGCAAACAAACATAACATAATAATGCAAAGTCCATATCCACATAACGAGGTGATACCGGCCGGTACCACTGGCGTTGAAATCCCTTGGCAAAGTCTTTTAGTAAAGGATGTTGGGTGGATGAACCGGTCCAGGTTAGCTGGGTTCACCACAATGTCTCTCTGTGAAAGTCTCTGGCACTGTTTCTTTTTAAACTTATGGAAGAACAGTCCTTTTGTCTCTGTGGTTTTACCTACAGAGTGCATCCCCTTGTAGGTATGCCAGTTGTGGCAGCCTGTCGCTCTGACACCTGGCGTTTGGCAGAAGGAGATGGCCTTTGGCTCCTTGTTGTCGAATCTAGTCCAGTAAAGAGGGCATCGTTTGGGGAGACTCCCTGGAGCTGAGCAGTGGGGCTGAACACTACACGGATTTGATTGGGTTCCTGAGGGTGGTAGACCCCAGATGATTGGAGGTACCAGCATTCTTCACCTTTCTATCTTAGAGGTGCTGGCTTTGTGTGGCCGGTAAGGAATATTTTCTGGATGAAGGCCACAAAGTTGTTTTTAGTCTCCGGTTTCCTTTGTAGGTCGCAGAGGTGCGAAGTGAACTTAGAGATGGCACGTTCTCCATTGTTTGGGAGGCGTTTTCTTGGTGAACGGAATGGTAGCAGGTTCACCCAACTGCCCGGTCCATCTTTGACGAGCTCCTTGACCGTTAACATCGGGAATCCTCTATCTCCCATCGATGGTGTTTGCTTGTCATCGTCCCTTGTGGTCTGGAACGCTGTGCACCCTAAGTCATTGGTACATTCCTCTTGCAAGAGAACGTCTAAGCATATTCTGGTAATACGCCTTTGTGTCTCTTTATTGACTGCTGTCAGGAGGTTGGTTTCTCCTTGGACAGGACGAAGAACGGTCTCTTTTGTCCTTGTAAATCCCTTTGTGAAATGTCTGCAACTGTCTCTTTTTTGACATGCGAGAGGACAGTCTTTTTGCCACTGTAGCTTCACCTGCAGGGCGCAATCTTTTGCGGCTATGCCAGCCGTGGCAGCTGGCTGCTTTGCCATTTGGTATTCTGCGGAGAGGAATGGCTGTACGTCTCAGCCGTGTCATTGCTCTCAAGAGGACTGTCTGATTGTTTATTGCCTTTTGGACGATCCCTTTGTCGGTCACCTTTGGGAGGTTACTTTCTTCCTTCGGTGGAATCGACTCATCATCCTTAGCTGTCTGGACTGCTGAGCATCCTAGGCCATTGTCACATCCCCCTGATGTGAGGATGTTCTTGTTGATCTCAGGGGTATGACCTTGTCTCTTCTCTTCACTTGGCCCTCCTGTCACTTGGAGATGGCCAAGACATGGTTCAGAGAGAGATGTGTGTCCACATTCTGTTACCACCGTTCTGCGGGCGTCAACGTAGTCTTGTCCGTGCTCTTTGTCAGTGCACGCGTTGCCCACAATCACCCATCCTAGGTCAAGTCTTTGGGCGTATGGCGCGTTGTGGGGTCCGTTATGCTGTTTATGGACTTAATGTACCCTCATGATGTCCCTACCGAGCAGCAGCAAGATCTTGGCGCCTTGTTCTACCGGCAGGATGTAGTTGGCTATTCCTCTGAGGTGCGGGTAATGGCGTGCCATGTCTGGTGTGGGAATCTCGTCCCTGTTTGTGGCCATGTGGTTGCACTCGATGAGTGTGGGGAGAGCTATCTTCACTCTGTTATCCACTGAACGTATCACGTTACCGCTTGCTCTTCTCCCTGTTGTCTCAGTTGACCCTGCACAGGTTCTGAGGGTATAGGGTTAGGCATTGTCTTGTGAGTTGAATAAGTTGAAGAACTCCGTCTTCGCCAATGATCTGTTGCTTTGGTCATCGAGGATTGCATACATCCGAATAGCCTTCTCAGGTTGTCCCTGGGGGTGCACTGCGACAAGGCATATTTTGGAGCAGGACATTTTGTCACTTTCTTTTCCGCAAACTTCAGTGCGCTGAGATGTGACGGATGTTGGTTCTCCTTCTCCTTCCTCCCCGCCATGCTCCGCTACGGAGGATGGGTTGTTGAGTTGGTGGAGTGTCAGCGCCTCTGGATGTAAAAATGTCACGTGCTTGTCACTTTTGCACACTACACATTTGATTCCTTCTTTACAGTCTCTGGCTAGGTGAGTTGTGGAACCGCAGCACCTTAAGCAAAGTCTGAATTCTCCAAGTAACCTCTTGCGTTCCTCTAGGGAATTCATCCTGAACCCAAAGCACTTGTTATGTAGGTGTGGCTTCTTGTGTATGGACATTCCCTGTTTGGGTCCCTTGGTTCCTCTTCTCCGGCGACCGACTGATCGGGAGTAGTTTGGGTCGTGGGAGGAACGTCCGTCCTGTGGACCGAGATGGGTGTTTGAGTGTTAACGTATCTCGCCACTGTTCTCTCATTCCTCAGGCGGCTTGCACTGTGTGTGGTTTGTGTACCCAAGATGAAACTGGGATCATGTGAGGACTCGGGGGTCACGTCGGTTGCAGCGTGACCTCCCCTCACCTCTGTCCGCTCCCGCGGCTGTGCGGCTCCCCCCTCGCCCAGCCTCCCTGCTGATGGGACTTCCCCGTCCTCCCCGTCGGGCTGCTGCTGCCCCGCGCGGGGCTGTTGCTCGGCTGCCTGCCGTTGCTTCTGTGCGCGCATCCCCTGCTGTTACGGAACACATTCCAGCACCAGCTAATTTATTCACTGCTCTTGCAGTGAAGCCACACCTCCCTCCCACACGCTGGTTACTAGTTAACCCTAAACCTTATCACCTGGCAGCGTATTATGGAAACCAATCCTGGACTGCCCCTAGGGCTCCTCCAGGTCTGCCTCCATTAACCATGTATCAGCCATAGTACTTAATGCCTGTTCTGCCTCTCTCACATCGCTCGACATAGTCTCTGCTACAGACGTCTATTCTGGCTCTCCCTTTGTCTTCGTGCATTCAGGTTACCTGTCTCTGGATCCCGGCTCCCTCTTGACCCTGCAGCTTCATCCATCCCTCGACCTCAGCTTGGACCTTGACCTTCCGGATCTCTCTCTCCCCGACCTTTGGCTAACGGCAAAGACTTCGCTCCTTCAGTACCGGTACCGGCAAGTATTGCTACACCTGTTCACATCTGGCCTGGCAACGCCAAAACACCACACTCCGGACACGCTCCTTCTGCTGCGGGTGCGTGCACTTATACGTCCGCACCTCAGTATAAGGGACGAGTATGGTCTGTGGGCAGCACCGGCGTGACATTATTTCGAGCCCACAAGACGCAGACCAGACTGACATGGCCTCCATGATGACGGCCATGTATCAACAAGTCTAGGCCCTAACTGACCAAATGGCTCTCCTCACTCAACAGGTACAGGATGTTTCTTTTCAGGCACCACCTGGGACCGCACCGCCACTGTCGCCAGAACAGGGTACTGCTGCGACTTCCGGCCAGAAGATCCCGGCGCCTAAACCGTATGCAGGGGATTCACACGCCTGTCGCGGTTTTCTCAATCAGTGCGAGATCCAGTTTGAGATGGCTCCACAGCAGTACTCCACTGGTCGCAAGAAAGTGGCATATGTCTACAGCCTGCTTACAGGGAAAGCACTGGCATGGGCCTCCCGAATTTGGGAACTCCGTCCCGATATCACCCGTGATTATGCAGCCTTTAGACGAGACTTTCGACAGGTCTTCGATACCCCCGCACGCCAAGAAACTGCCTCTGACTCTTTGCTTGAACTTTCCCAGGGACGTCGTTCTGTGGCCCAGTAAGCCTTGGAGTTCAGGACCATAGCAGCTGAGACACGATGGGGCCAGGAGGCTTTAGTCTCAGTCTTCTGACGAGGCTTAACAGATTCTGTCAAGAACGAGCTCGCCTCACAACCCAGGCCAGGGCTTCTGGAGGAACTTATCTCCCAGGCCAATCAAGTGGATCAGCGCCTGCAGGTACGCTGCCTCCAACGCCAGCTTCCTCGATTTACACCCTTCCGTGCTCCTTTTCCGAGATTCTCTCCTACCACAGGACCTGCTGTCTCCCCGCTACCCGCTTTGGAGGCTCCGGAGCCGATGCAACTTGGAGTCCAGCGTTCCCGGACACAAATACAGCAAGCTCGCCAAGTCGGTGGATTATGTTATTACTGCGGATCCTCCGAGCATCTGATCCGTGAATGTCCACTACGCTTGGGAAACGACCAAACCCAGTGAGTACGAAGGGGCTCTCCCTGGGTGCTAAATCTCCTTGTCCCCTTTCCAGGAAGGAACTTCCCAAGAAATTAACCATTTCCGTCTCTCTCTCGGGTCCTACCTTTGGTAACTCCACTGCGGCATTTATCGATTCCGGCGCCGGAGGAAATTTCATGGACCAAGCCTTCTCTGAAAAGAACCAGATTCCACTCGTTAGGAAGAAGTCTCCCGTTGCCTTGGTTGGGATTGACGAGCGTCCACTCACCCCGGCATATATTTCCTTGGAGGGTAAAAGGGGACGATAGACAGCACTCTGATGGTGTTAAATATATGCAATTGCAGGGTGCACGGAACAAAAGGGGACCCTTATTCCCCTGTATAGTACTAACAAATCTACGTAAGTACCAGCACTCACTGTCTAATAGCTAAATGATGAAAACAGTTGTAATGCAGAATAAACATTTAATAATAAAATGAACCAGAAATAAATCAAATGTGTTTGCAGAAACCAGTATCACAAATGGGCATGTCACAAAGTGAGGGGTGGGGGTTGGGAAAGAAGGAAAAGGGGAAAAAACATGAAACACAAGGAATATACACAAAAAAACGGAGTACGGAAAGTATGCTAGGGGGGCTGAGCTGCATTTATTCTGCATTACTGTTTTCATCATTTAGCTATTAGACAGTGAGTGCTGGTACTTATGTAGATTTGTTAATATTTCCTTGGAGACTCACCCCATCACCATTTCCTCTCATTCACAAAAGGAGACCTTGGCCTTTGATGTAATCCACGCCCCCGGAACTCCGGTCACTCTCGATTTACCCTGGTTACAAAAGCACAATCCTCTCATCAACTGGACATCCCAAGATCCTATTGCTTGGAGGTCAAGGTCGGAGGAGCCGTTTCGACCAGCCATACTTCCACCTCGACTGCTGGCCAATGCATCCAACCCTAGGGGAGGATTGCCCGCTCCGTATGCTGCTTTTCTGGATGTCTTCTGCAAAACCCAATCCGAACTACTACCTCCTCACAGATCTTACGATTGTCCTATAGACTTGGTACCTGGATACACTTTGCCCAAATCCAAATCTTACCCCCTCTCTCTTCCTGAGACGGAAGCCATAGACAAATATATCAGTGAGAACCTTAAACGGGGCTTCATTCGGCACTCCAATTCACCCGCAGGAGCTGGATTCTTCTTCGTGAAGAAAAAGGACGGTACTCTCAGACCGTGTATTGATTACCGGGGACTGAACCGCATCACAGTGAAGAACCGTTACCCACTTCCTCTCATTTCTGAATTATTCGACAGACTTCAAGGTGCTAACGTGTTCTCCAAGCTTGACCTTCGTGGGGCGTATAATCTCATTCGCGTCCGGGAGTGCGACGAATGGAAGACTACCTTCAACACCGGTAGCGGACACTACGAGTATCTCGTGATGCTTTTCAGATTATGCAACGCTCCGGCGGTTTTTCAGGACTTTATCAACGACGTCTTTCGGGATGTCCTTAATCAGTTTGTAATTGTTTATTTGGATGACATCCTTATCTTTTCCAAGAATCTACAGGACCATATCATCCATACCAAGTTTGTACTCTCCCGTCTCCGAGAGAACCGTTTGTTTGCCAAGATGGAGAAATGTCTCTTTCACCAGTCTACCACCTCTTTTCTGGGATATATTATTTCCAACACGGGATTGGCCATGGATCCTGAGAAACTTAAAGCCGTAATTGATTGGCCGCAACCTAACTCCCTCAATTCTATTCAGTGGTTCCTAGGCTTTTCCAATTATTACCGGAAGTTTATTCGTAACTTCTCCACAATCATCGCCCCGATCACAGCACTGACCCAAAAAGGAGCTGATCCTTCGTCTTGGTCTCCTGAGGCAGTCATAGCTTTTGAAACACTTAAACCAGCTTTTGTCTCAGCTCCCATCCTTCGACACCCGGACACCAATTTTTCTTTCACCCTAGAGGTAGACGCTTCAGACTGCGGGGCCGGCGCTGTCCTATCCCAAAAGTTTTCTCCCCAGAATAAACTTCACCCTTGCGGTTTTTTCTCGAAGAAGTTTTCCCCAGCTGAGAGGAACTATGATGTGGGCAATAGAGAACTTTTGGCCGTCAAATTAGCCCTTCAGGAATGGAGACATCTGTTGGAGGGTTCAAAAGAGCCGTTCACTATTCTCATTGACCACAAAATTCTTTTATACATCGAGAATGCCCATCGCTTAGGCCCCCGCCAAGCCCGCTGGTCGTTATTTTTCTCCAGGTTTAATTTTATTTTGTCTTACATTCCCGGCACTAAAAACGTCAAGGCGGATGCTCTCTCTAGACAATATTCTTCTGATTAGAGACCAGAGAAAACTACAGAGTCTATCCTTCCCAAACCAAAGATCCTCGCGGTCGCTACATTCAAAAATCTTGAGAGGATCATCAAGTCTCAAAGCCACCTTCCTAGCGATCTTGAGATCCCGAAGGATACCTTATATGTGGAGGCCAAGTTTATTCTGGAGATTCTGGAATGGGGACATGCTTCCCGTTCGGCAGGACACCCAGGCTACATGAAGATGTTGGACCTCATCCGTCATACCTTTTGGTGGCCCAATATGGCCAAATCTATTCTTGAGTTTACCCGGGCCTGTCCGGTATGTGCACGCAACAAGTTTCCTCGCCAGAGACCCCATGGTCTTCTTTTGCCCTTATCCATCCCGGAACGCCCCTGGTCCCACATATCCATGGATTTTATTGTCGAATTGCCTAGGTCGAATGGCATGAACACTATTCTAGTAGTCGTGGATCGGTTTTCCAAGATGGCACACTTTATTCCTCTCAAAGGATTACCGTCCTGACCCGCCCTAGCCGATATTTTCTCCAAAGAAAATTTCCGGATCCATGGCATACCCACGTCCATCTTATCGGATCGTGGCTCTCAATTTGTTTCCAGATTCTGGATATCCTTCACAAGAAGACTGGGCTTTGCTTCCTCCTTCTCTTCGGGTTATCACCCTCAGTCTAATGGACAGACCGAGAGGGTCAATCAATCTCTCGAGAAGTATTTAAGGTGCTTCGTCTCTGACTCCCAGGATGACAGGACGGAATTGCTTTCCTGGGCTGAGAATGCCTTTAATTCCACCAGGAATGAATCCACTGGTGAGTCACCTTTCTTTATTAATTACGGCTATCACCCGGCTTGCCTACCTATTTCCAAGATCTCCTCTGGAGTTCCAGCTGTGGATGAACACATCTCTCTCCTACAGGACTCTTGGGCCAGAATTCAACTGCACTTCCAAGGGCCTCCCTGTCTTCTAAAGTCCAGGCTGACCGCCGTCGCCAACCTGCACCCAACTACAAACCAGAGGACACGGTTTGGTTGTCTACTAGAAATATCCGCCTCAAAACCCCTTCCCCCAAATTGGCTCCTAGGTTTCTGGGGCCAATTCCTATCATGGAGCAGGTTAACCCGGTGGCTTTCCGTCTTCAACTACCCCCAAGCATGCGAATTCCTAATGTTTTCCATTTTTCACTTCTCAAACCGTTCATCTCTAGCCCTCTGTTCCCGGACCACACTCTTAAACCAGATCCTGTGATCATACAGGGCAGCGAAGAGTACGAGGTCTAGACCATACTAGATTCCCGTCTCTCCAGAGGGAAAGTCCATTTCTTGGTTCATTGGAAGGGTTTCGGACCCGAGGAGAGGTCTTGGGTATCTCTTAACGACATCCACACACTAGGACTTCTTAAACGCTTCCGGAAAAAGTTTCCATCCAAGCCATAAAAGGATCGTCCTGAGGCTGACCCTGAAGGGGGGGGTACTGTGAGGACTCGGGGGTCACGTCGGTCACAGCGTGACCTCCCCTCACCTCTGTCCACTCCCGCGGCTGTGCGGCTCCCTCCTCGCCCCGGCCTCCCTGCTGAGGGGACTTCCCCGTCCTCCCCGTCGGGCTGCTGCTGCCCCGCGCGGGGCTGGTGCTCGGCTGCCTGCCGTTGCTTCTGCACGCGCATCCCCTGCTGTTACGGAACACATTCCAGCACCAGCTAATTTATTCACAGCGTATTATGGAAACCAATCCTGGACTGCCCCTAGGGCTCCTCCAGGCCTGCCTCCATTAACCATTGGTCAGCCACAGTACTTAATGCCTGTTCTGCCTCTCTCACATCGCTCGACATAGTCTCTGCTACAGACGTCTATTCTGGCTCTCCCTTTGTCTTCGTGCATTCAGGATACCTGTCTCTGGATCCCGGCTCCCTCTTGACCCTGCAGCTTCTTCCATCCCTCGACCTCAGCTTGGACCTTGACCTTCCGGATCTCTCTCTCCCCGACCTTTGGCTAACGGCAAAGACTTCGCTCCTTCAGTACCGGTACCGGCAAGTATTGCTACACCTGTTCACACCTGGCCTGGCAACGCCAAAACACCACACTCCGGACACGCTCCTTCTGCTGCGGGTGTGTGCACTTATACGTCCGCACCTCAGTATAAGGGACGAGTATGGTCTGTGGGCAGCACCGGCATGACATTATTTCGAGCCCACAAGACGCAGACCAGACTGACATGGCCTCCATGATGACGGCCATGTATCAACAAGTCTAGGCCCTAACTAACTGACTCAACAGGTACAGGATATTTCTTTTCAGGCACCACCTGGGACCGCACCGCCACTGTCGCCAGAACAGGGTACTGCTGCGACTTCCGGCCCGAAGATTCCGTCGCCTAAACCGTATGCAGGGGATTCACACGCCTGTCGCGGTTTTCTCAATCAGTGCGAGATCCAGTTTGAGATGGCTCCACAGCAGTACTCCACTGGTCGCAAGAAAGTGGCATATGTCTACAGCCTGCTTACAGGGAAAGCACTGGCATGGGCCTCCCGAATTTGGGAACTCCGTCCCGATATCACCCGTGATTATGCAGCCTATAGACGAGACTTTCGACAGGTCTTCGATACCCCCGCACGCCAAGAAACTGCCTCTGACTCTTTACTTGAACTTTCCCAGGGACGTCGTTCCATGGCCCAGTACACCTTGGATTTCAGGACCATTGCAGCTGAGACACGATGGGGCCAGGAGGCTTTAGTCTCTGTCTTCTGGCGAGGCTTAACAGATTCTGTCAAGGACGAGCTCGCCTCACAACCCAGGCCAGGGCTTCTGGAGGAACTTATCTCCCAGGCCAATCGAGTGGATCAGCGCCTGCAGGTACGCCGCCTCCAACGCCAGCTTCCTCAATTTACACCCTTCCGTGCTCCTTTTCCGAGATTCTCTCCTACCACAGGACCTGCTGTCTCCCCTCTACCCGCTTTGGAGGCTCCGGAGCCAATGCAACTTGGAGTCCAGCGTTCCAGGACACCAATACAGCAAGCTCGCCAAGTCGGTGGATTATGTTATTACTGCGGATCCTCCGAGCATCTGATCCGTGAATGTCCACTACGCTCGGGAAACGACCAAACCCAGTGAGTACGAAGGGGCTCTCCCTGGGTGCTAAATCTCCTTGTCCCCTTTCCAGGAAGGAACTTCCCAAGAAATTAACCATTCCCGTCTCTCTCTCGGGTCCTACCTTTGGTAACTCCACTGCGGCATTTATCGATTCCGGCGCCGGAGGAAATTTCATGGACCAAGCCTTCTCTGAAAAGAACCAGATTCCACTCGTTAGGAAGAAGTCTCCCGTTGCCTTAGTTGGGATTGACGAGCGTCCACTCACCCCGGCATATATTTCCTTGGAGACTCACCCCATCACCATTTCCTCTCATTCACAAAAGGAGACCTTGGCCTTTGATGTAATCCACGCCCCCGGAACTCCGGTCACTCTCGATTTACCCTTGTTACAAAAGCACAATCCTCTCATCAACTGGACATCCCAAGATCCTATTGCTTGGAGGTCACACTTTATTCCTCTCAAAGGATTACCGTCCTGACCCGCCCTAGCCAATATTTTCTCCAAAGAAAATTTCCGGATCCATGGCATACCCACGTCCATCTTATCGGATCGTGGCTCTCAATTTGTTTCCAGATTCTGGATATCCTTCACAAGAAGACTGGGCTTTGCTTCCTCTTTCTCTTCGGGTTATCACCCTCAGTCTAATGGACAGACCGAGAGGGTCAATCAATCTCTCGAGAAGTATATAAGGTGCTTCGTCTCTGACTCCCAGGATGACTGGACGGAATTGCTTTCCTGGGCTGAGAATGCCTTTAATTCCACTGGTGAGTCACCTTTCTTTATTAATTACGGCTATCACCCGGCTTGCCTACCTATTTCCAAGATCTCCTCTGGAGTTCCAGCTGTGGATGAACACATCTCTCTCCTACAGGACTCTTGGGCCAGAATTCAACTGCACTTCCAAGGGCCTCCCTGTCTTCTAAAGTCCAGGCTGACCGCCGTCGCCAACCTGCACCCAACTACAAACCATAGGACAAGGTTTGGTTGTCTACTAGAAATATCTGCCTCAAAACCACTTCCCCCAAATTGGCTCCTAGGTTTCTGGGGCCAATTCCTATCATGGAGCAGGTTAACCCGGTGGCTTTCCGTCTTCAACTACCCCCAAGCATGCGAATTCCTAATGTTTTCCATACTTCACTTCTCAAACCGTTCATCTCTAGCCCTCTGTTGCCGGACCACACTCTTAAACCAGATCCTGTGATCATACAGGGCAGCAAAAAGTACGAGGTCTAGACAATACTAGATTCCCGTCTCTCCAGAGGGAAAGTCCATTTCTTGGTTCATTGGAAGGGTTTCGGACCCGAGGAGAGGTCTTGGGTATCTCTTAACGACATCCACACACTAGGACTTCTTAAACGCTTCCGTAAAAAGTTTCCATCCAAGCCATGGAAGGATCGTCCTGAGGCTGACCCTGAAGGGGGGGGGGTACTGTGAGGACTCGGGGGTCACATCGGTCACAGCGTGACCTCCCCTCACCTCTGTCCACTCCCGCGGCTGTGCGGCTCCCTCCTCGCCCGGCCTCCCTGCTGAGGGGACTTCCCCGTCCTCCCCGTCGGGCTGCTGCTGCCCCGCGCGGGGCTGGTGCTCGGCTGCCTGCCGTTGCTTCTGCACGCGCATCCCCTGCTGTTACGGAACACATTCCAGCACCAGCTAATTTATTCACTGCTCTTGCAGTGAAGCCACACCTCCCTCCCACACGCTGGTTACTAGTTAACCCTAAACCTTATCACCTGGCAGCGTATTATGGAAACAAATCCTGGACTGCTCCTCCAGGCCTGCTCCTCCAGGCCTGCCTCCGTTAACCATTGGTCAGCCACAGTACTTAATGCCTGTTCTGCCTCTCTCACATCGCTCGACATAGTCTCTGCTACAGACGTCTATTCTGGCTCTCCCTTTGTCTTCGTGCATTCAGGTTATGACCCGGCTTGGCGGACGTGCTTACCTGTCTCTGGATCCCGGCTCCCTCTTGACCCTGCAGCTTCTTCCATCCCACGACCTCAGCTTGGACCTTGACCTTCCGGATCTCTCTCTCCCCGACCTTTGGCTAACGGCAACCACTTCGCTCCTTCAGTACCGGTATCGGCAAGTATTGCTACACCTGTTCACACCTGGCCTGGCAACACCAAAACACCACACTCCGGACACGCTCCTTCTGCTGCGGGTGCGTGCACTTACACTGGCGACACACTTTATTGAAGTGTGGCCAGTTCCGCAAGCCGGGAGATTTTCCGGCTTGCAAGTGGCAGCCCCTCGGCGTGCCGCGCGTCACCGATGCGCGGTCACGCGTCATCGGGTGCCTGCGCCCCCTGCACGCGCGTCCAGGGCTACCCGAGGGAGCCCTGGTGTCCCGCGATGTGTGGGACGGCGGCAGGGGGTTGCGGGGGACCCGGCGGACCCGGAGAGGAGAGGGAGAAGCCGCGATCAGCGGGCCTCTCCTCCGCTGCTTCGGCGCGCGCCCGGCACCCTCCGGCGCGCGCCAGGTAACTGCTGCGGCTGAGAACGGGCAAATGCTCGAATAAACTCGGCCGCAGCAGTATATGTCCCCACCTCAGTATAAGGGACGAGTCTGGTCTGCGGACAGCACTGGCGTAACAGATCGTTCCTTGTCCTTGACGCTTCACGGATGAAGCTCAAGAAGAATGAGAATGGGGGGAAGGTGACTTGCTTCTCCCTTTTGTACTTGGAGCCTTGTGAAATCCATCTTTCTTGGAGGTTGTAGGGTAGCTTCTCCAAGATAGGTCTCACTCCACGAGCTGAGTCCAAGACGTTGAGAATTGTTAACGAATGGTCTTTCCTTGCAAACTCCAGCTCTTGCAGCAGGTCCCCGAGCTCTCATAACTTCGAGTAGTCTCTAGTTGTGATCTTGGGAAAGCTGTCGACTCTTTTGAAGAGCGAATCCTCGACTGCTTCTTGGCTACCGTAGCACTCTTCTAGCCTTTCCCACACTAGGTCAAGACCTACTTGGATTCGTTTCCCAGCCATTTGGATAGCAGGTTGAGCTCTTCCCTTGCTGAGATGCCCAGGCTGTTGATTGCGTCCTTGAACGTGAACTTCCACGTCCGGTAGTTCTCAGGACGGTTGTCAAAGTTGGTGAGTCCTGTTTGCACCAGGTCACGCCGGATCATGTACTTGGCTATGTCTGTCAGGCCTCAGGCATCGGCGTTTTGGTCCCGTGCTGAGGTAGTTGCTGGGAGGGTCCGTGCGGTCGCCTCTTCTTTGGCGTGGACGCGTGCTGACTTCTGGTCGGTGTGATGGGCTGTGTTCTCTCGTGTGGGTGTACCTGGATTGCGAGCCTGTTGTGGTGCATCCGTGTGCGCGCTGGCGTGTGGATCACTGTTGCGGCTGTGGCGGTCCCAGGCAGCATGTACCATTGAAGGAACAGCGTCTTCTCCTCGTGGACCTAGCAAGTCTTCGGTGTCTGCGGAGTCACTCCCTCCGTGTTAAGATGGAGCGCTGGTGTTTACATTGAAGAGGCTCCTTACGTAGTCTTCAGTGCGTTGGATTGGATCCTCTGAGGTTATCCGTCTGTACGGTTGCTCCCCGCCGTCCTGTTGCACGGCTGTTTCTAGGACTTCAGCCTGGGCTATAGCAGCGGCGGCTTCCTTCTCTTAATTAAATGCCTCTAGTTCCGCATCAAATTCGGCTTTCCTACGCGTAGTGGCTGCGGCAGTAGCGGCGGTGGCGACGGCGGCATTAGCGGCAGCTGCGGCGGCAGCAGTAGTGGCGGATGTCTGCTCCTCCTCTTCTATGAGTGCTCTTCCTGCTCTTACGGCTGCCTCTCTCCGACTATATTCGGCCCTGGCACGTGCGGCCTCTGCGGCGGCTCGCGCCTTGGTAGCGTTTGTGCTTGCGCTGGACGCGTTAGATTGCGCTGATCTTTTTGACCTTGATGAGTGTCTGGATGTGCTAGAGCAATGTGACGCGGTCTCCAGGAGGAGCTCTTTTCTCTCGCTTTGGGCGTCCGTGATGGCGGTCTGCACGATGCCATCACGTTCTAGGTCGATCGCCTTTTGCAGGTCGCGTTCTCGCAGGCTATCTTCCATGTTAGTTCTTGTTAGATAGGTGAAATATGCCTGTGACAGTGCTTGGTAGCGCAAGTGATCTATCTTCAATTGAGTTATTGCCTGCTCGAGCTGTTGTACATAGTTACCTGTGCCGGCGACATTGCATATCCCAAGTGTGGTTGTTTCCCAGGCCAACTCTAATTTAGCGCGGTGTGCTTCAATGTCAGTATGTCTGTCCGTTTAGGCCTTGCATCTGCCTGCGCCTGTTGCAGTTGCGCAGCGGTCTCTGTGTCTGAGTGATCACTCTCCTGTGTGATATCAGGTGAGGCTCTGAGTTCTGCAATTCTGTAGGTGTGTGTAGGCCTTTAGCCAGTGCGTGTGGCATGCGGTCTTTTACCTGTGTCAGCGAAGGGCGACTGTCTCAGATGATGCTGAGCGGTGTCCTGCAGCGTTCAGCGTAGGGGTAGCTGTACTCACAGGTGTTCGGTGGCTCCGAACCGTGTCCTGGCGGGTGTCCGGTGGCGTGGCCCTTGGTGGCGTCAGCCAGCAGACATGCGCAGGGTTAGGTGAGATGGTAGCTCTTCACTATGGAGCTGTGCAGAGAGTGGGCTCAAAGACAGAAAAGTGCAATCAAAGTTCTGTGCATATTGCAGTCTGACTGCAGTGCTGCTGCCTTGAGTGAGGTTGCAGGCTTGTGTGCAGTGTAAGCTGCTTGCTGTTTGAAAGACTGCTGCAGGCTGTGTGCAGTGTAAGCTGCTTGCTGTTTGAAAGGCTGCTGCAGGCTGTGTGCAGAGACTGTACTGTGTTAGCATAAAGTCTTAGAGTAGCAGCTCCTGTATATATTTTTCCAAGACACACGGTCTTCCTTTTCACTATTCTGGAGGCCAGGGTCATGTGTAGGATGATTAGCCCAGATAGGTTCAACTCAGCCCCCTTTCCAAATCACTCCAAGTCCTCTAATATTTCCTTCACTTTATTGGAAAAGCCGCAGTAAATACAGGCACTTGTGGATGGTGTGTTGTAGTGATTTGTAGTTAGAAGCAGGTGAAAAGGATAAGGCCCTGTCACTAGAGCAATTACAGGAGGGGTACTCACTCAGCCAGTGTTGGAGGTGGAAAAGGAAGTCCCAGTGTATGCTGGGTAGCAAGATAGCCTGGGAACAGACCATCTGTAAGCAAAGCAGAGGGGGAGAGGGCAGACTAACCCATTCTGACAGAAAGGCGGAGGTTGCTGTAGCAACTCACAGGCATAATGCAGAGACAGGGATTGCAACACTGTGTCTATCACACGGGCACTATGTGTGTGCACAGAGCAAAACACATGCAGCTGGAAATGAGAAACTGACAAGCAGAAACTGCAAAGGAAAGAGGGGGGGGGGGGGGTGAAACAGAAATGTGGTTCTTGTTCCATGACAGTAGATCAGGTATCACAAACTAACAGTAGTACGGTATCTAGTTTTTGCATTTTATATGACAGTAACCTAAAATGGACTGAGGAGCGGAAATGAATTACAGCTGGGCTCTGTGTGCATGTATACATATATATATGTGTGTGCATGTATACATATATATATATATATATATATATATATATGATTCCCAACCCGTGGAACCCTGGGGCTCCTTGAAGCAGTCTCAGGGGGTTCCTCCTACGGACCAAAGACCCCCCCCCCCTTGAGGGTGGGGTTTTTTGGTATGTATTTTGTAGGGTGGATTGAGTGAGAGTGGGGTAATTTACGGAAGGTAAGGATGAGTGAGAGATGAGAGGGGGGCAGGAGGGAGGAAAAGAGGGAGTAAGAGTGAGACGCAAGGGATAAATACATGCGAGGCGGGAGGCCCAAGGTCATTATACAAAGGAAGACGTGTCCATGTAATCTTCTCCCACATACAGCTGCAGTCAGTGAATTGTATCACTTTGACATGCATATTCAACATAATTACGTTGAAAAACTACCAGTCACCCAGTAATTGGAAACACTATTGTGTAAAAATATAACAAATTTGCACATATTCACACTAACTTTTTAGTATGTTTCTCTGTGTGAACTAAATAACTTTAACTTTTTATGTCTGTATGATAATGATACTTAAACAAACATGAGAATCGCAGGGCTGTTGATTTCACATATTTATGCACATTCATTATGTTCTCACACTCGCCTCCATAATGTCCCATTGTTCAGTATGTGGCTTTAGTATTAAGGAAGTCTAGTACGTTTGAATGAAATGTGACAAACATTTGTACTCTGTGTATACAGTTATAATAAAGATATCCCTCACATGTCCTATATATAATTAAGTGCAGCAAACAAATATTTAGTAACACTATCAATGAGCAGGACATTCTCCAATTAGGAAAGATGAATTGTTGATTGCTATCACCAGACATATCATACCATGCACTCCAGTATCCCTCATTTTAGACTACATTGAACTAACCACCAACCCAGCTACACATACTTCTTTTGTTTATACGTTTATGTCTAATGTATGGGTCCAACATTTAGATTTATAGGCTATGTACATAAAAACATAACACTTAAATGTGTTTAACATCTAATTTTATTGTCAATTTTTTTTTTTACAAGGATTTATTAGACTGGGTTGTAGGTTATGAAATTATAACAGTTTGACTGGTAGGTGTAGAAGACACTGTTGAACTGATAGGTGTAGGCAAAACATTCAGGCATTGCTGGGGGCACACCAACAGTACTGTTAGCTTGGCTGGTACTCCCCTGTGCCTGTGCCTGTGCCTGTGCCATTGATTGCACTATAATACTTAGACTATTAGAAATTGATTTCTGAGTGTCCAGGTGCTACTTCAAAATGTTTATCATGTTACGCAATCTATACTATTATTCTAGGTTGGATTCCGTCCGTTTGTTTGTATGTCCGAAGCATCGAAATCTCAGAAACGGCACCACGTAGCACAACAAAGCTTCCATTGTAAATTCTGCTGCAAATTTGTAGGTCAACGCAACTATTTTGAGCTTCCAATGCGACTCACCTCCCAAATTATGGACATTCTAAGTTTCCCTCGACTGTCCAGCAAATCTGTGTGATGTGAGATGTGCAGGGGAGATGTGCCAGGTGGGGGGGGGGGATGCCATCTAGCGGGGGGCGATGTACCAGCGGGGTTGGTGGGGGGAGATGTACCAGCGGGGTTGGTGGGGGGAGATGTACCAGTGGGGGGGGGGACATGTGCCGGCAGCGGGAGGAGATGTATAAACGGGCAGGGGGGGCGGGAAAATGTGCCGCCAGCGAGGGGAGATGTACCAGCAGGGGGGGGGGCGGGGAGATGTGCCGGAAGCAAGGGGACATGCCACAGCAGCGTGGGGAGATGTGCCACCAGCGAGGGGGAGGGGGGGCGGGGACATGTTCAGGCAGCGGGGGGAGACACAAAGACAGACACACATATACACACACACACAGACAGACACATCTCACCCCGCATTACTTCCCGCAGCAGGGGGGGAGGAGGGGGCCCGGGAGATGTGCCGCCAGCAGGGGGGATGGGGGGGGCGGGGACATGTATTCAATATTACATTCTCCGGGCAAAGCCATGCACAAAAGCTAGTTGTGTATACATTTGTTCCTCGCATTTCAGCTTTGTCTGTCACATCCTGTTGATAATGGAGAAATATTTCCTCTTCTGTTTTTAATTTCGACACAGATTCAACATATGTATTGTCTCCTTGGCCTGGTTGTAGAGGGTCATAGTCCTCTTCCTCTTCCGTTACAGGATCTTCAATATCCTGTTCTTCTGTATTATCATACTCAAGTAACTCCTCTTTTTAAGGAAGAGATAACCTTGCTCCAGCTGATATTGGTAATATGTGCTACCAGAGAGATAGTCAGACTATATACAAAGGCTTATAGGTCGTGTTGTAGAGACACGGTCAACAGAGAGAGATCCCTTTTAAGGTGCACTACTGAACAAAAACTATTTATATATAATATTAGTGGTCTTCATGTAACTGCGAAAAAACGGTCTAAAAATCTAAGTTTAATAACACTTATAGTGACAATGTGACAATGTGGGATATTACGAAGATAAAGTTAAAAAAGCGAATGTAGCTGCATGCCTATGGTAGAGGGACTGGCATATTAGATGCGAGTTATGCACATAAGATGGTGTGTTGGTGCAGCCCTATATATATATGTGTATCTATCGAAGTCTAGTTGACTTATCTGATACACTTAACACTAGTATAGGCTTATTGCATATGTCTAGATGGTCCCTAGTCCAGTGATGTTCTTGATTGCAGTTAAAGGACTCTTGATGCTAATGTTCCTGATTGTGATTTTGTACGTTTAGGTGTGTCACCCGCAATGAATGGGTTACTGGTGCTATATTTCATATTGTTTACCTCCTTCTTGGGGGATTATTGGTCCCTCTGATAGCACCGCTTTTATGAATGCTAAAGATAATATAATCAGTGGTATTAAGGAAAGGATAGGTGTTTGGTCTGAGGAAAGGACATCTGGTCCTGAAATGTTACCGTGTTCACTGGCTCTGATGATTTGAATTCAATTAGAAGTTTTCTACTCTACTTCAGTCTTTTCTGTGCTCCTTCTAATCCTTGTTCATACTTAGTGGTATTGTGCAGAGCTAATCTTCGCCCACGAGTGTGTTGAGATCTAGTTAGCACTATTGTTCTTAGCACTATTGGGTTCTAGTTGTGTGTTTTAGATGTTCTCAATCGCAGTTGAAGGATTGTTTCTCCTGGTGTATCAACTGTGATTATGTACATCAACCGCAGTGAACGGGTTAATAGTGTTAAAAATCGGAGTGGTTATCTCATACTTTGGGGTTACTTGCCCCTATGATAGCATCGCTTCTATGAATCCTGGAGATAGTATATTCAGTGGTATTGTGCAGAACCACTGTTCACCCATGAGTGCATTCAAATCAAGTTGGCACTATTATTCTCAGCCCAGTTGGGTTCTAGCTACGGGCTTAGGTGTACAATTTATACAGGTGAGTTTCCTGTGTAGTTGTATCACGATGGATAGTCTGGTTGCTATGTTTGTCCTAGGCAGCTAGTAACAGTGCTAACGAATAGACACCTCTCCAGTACTGGATGGGTTAATGGTGTTATGCTTAGTGGGTGTTTGATCATCAAGCAGGGGTTAATAAGTCGTTCATGTGAATTCTTAATGCAGAGTATGTCCTAAAATTAGGAGTCTAATAGCTGCATTTGTGTAAGTTAAGGCTGAGTATACTTTTGAGTACGTATGTCAACATGTCTTTAGTGCGGTGTCTAGATGCGACCGCCAACTTCTCTCCAGTGACACCTGTTGTGCAGAACTCAGACTCCACGTGGCTTCAGAACAGTTAGTAACCGTATTTGCATGTAGATATTGCTCCCGCACTTAACGAGCCAATAGTGTTTAGCTACACAGTAGTGGGATCACCCGCAATGGGTAATTATCCCTTTTGTGTTGGTTATATGTTTGAATTAACTAACATGTGTCACATTGCTGTTACGTGTGTTTGTATTTATTATCCGGTTAGACTGTACTTCTTTGTGCACATCTATTGATGTTGCCTTCTCTCTGGTTAGTACACAAAGCAGAATGCAGCCGACAGTCTCTGTGCAGTAACTGCTTATTTTGCATAGTTTAGACTCGAGATTGTGTGGAATTGCTTCCATATAAGGTATGCTACCAGGTACCGTTAGAGTATAGTGGAACAGAGATAGATCTATTGTAAGCTTGTGTGAACTTGGTATACTATTTGATGCTTGTATGTACTTTTTATCATGTTAGCATTCACTTTTAGTACAAATCACTTTATGTTGCGTTCTCTATACATTTCTATACTTGGTCATAGTATTGGATTGGGGCTTAGTTTCAGCAGTTGTGCCTGATGGGTCTGTGCAGAAATACAACAGTAACAGATTGTTAGTAATCTCAGTATATGAATAAATTATAATTGAAGTTTTATTTGTACCAGCATACGCTATTGATAATTATCTGTTTCGTATAGGGACATTATACATTGTAGTGCTATTCTTAACATATGATGTGAGAGTGATCTTACTAGCAATGAAATTTGTGTGGTAACAATTGTATAAGTGTATCAGTTAAATGACAAGCAGGAATGTACAAAACTAAGCATAATGACCCGTCTAATTATTAGATGAGTTTATAGCATACTAGAAATTTTAAATTTGGTAGGTAGCTAGAAATGATTGGCTTGTAATCACTGTATTTATGCATTACAAATTAGAGTTGTATGTAATGTCATAGTACTCACTTTTTTGAGACTTTGGAAGAGGCCCTATGTCCCTATCCCCTCCAATACCAATAACTAATTGATGGTCCATGATGGAGTACATTTTCTGCTCATAGAAGTAGAGATGCAAGATGACCACGTCCTGTTACACAAGCGTGTCGACCAGCCTTAGACATTTATTTTTAAGGTGAAGCTTGATATTGCCAAAACTTTTCTTGCATGTCTCTGGTGTTCTTCTATGTTGGCCACATGAACACACAGAAGAACATATCTCGGACCACAGCTTGTTTTTGATTCTCCTTTTGATGCTCCTTTTAGTTCTTTCTGTGTATACTGTATATGTAAAATTGGTGGTGGGTGGTCCCGTGGGATCCGACGGCGGAGCACTGCAAGCGTAAGCAAGGGGGCTGCAAACCGGTTCCAATTAAAAGCAATACATGAATATAGCTTACTGTACATTTAACTACTGTGATTTAATAATGTCGTCTAGGACATTAACTATTGTAGCATACTGTAGGAAAGGGATGTTGTAACAGATAGTATGAGTATTTGTGTCATCAACAGAATTAACATTTAGTTCCAGACTCCCATTTGTGTCTGTAATCTGCTCATTCATAATAAAACATAACATGTACATACATCATTAGAACACATAAGTGATATCATGTGTTTAAAATCTCTATTGTATATTAATAAATGTACATAGCATTCTTGGTTTATAGTGTTTAGATACATTTCATTATTCATGATTACCCTTCATTTATATGATTTATGTTCTTACATGCCAATGTTCCATACAGTTTTCTAAATGAAGCAACGACACCTTCAACACGTATTTAATTTTCTCTGTAAGAAAATAGGGTGTTTCTGATGCCCTCGACGCGCTGCTTGTGGGATGGAGGCTACTGATCACTAGCATCCTCCAGCTCAGCCTCAGTGGTCGGATGCTGTGAACGTGCCCTCTCTCCATGTTCACTGGTCTCGCTAACCTCTACCTGTCCATAATCCATGGTGCTCCTGCTGGACTCACCCACCTGCACTGGCCGCAACTGCACGGCCCGCAACTGCACGTCCCGCAACTGCACGGCCCGCAACTGCATGTCCCGCAACTGCACGGCCCTCAACTGCACACTCCACTCCTCTTCCACGCTCCACTCCTCTTCCACGCTCCACTCCTCTTCCACGCTCCACTCCTCTTCCATGCTCCACTCCTCTTCCACGCTCCACTCCTCTTCCAAGCTCCACTCCTCTTCCACTCTCCACTCCTCTTCCATGCTCCACTCCTCTTCCATGCTCCGCTCCACTCCCCCGCTCCACTCCCCCACTCCACTCCCACGCTTCACCACTCCACCACTCCCACACCCACTTTTCATTTCACTCACTGACTCACTCACAAAAAACAAATAGAAAATAAATGACACACTAACAAAGTACTTTCACACTAACAAGATAATTAAATATGAAAACAAATAGAATAACAAAAGACAAATCACACACTAATCACCAACAAGTCACTCACAAATCAACAACTCTTACCACCAAGCCCAGCCTGTCTTACCCTCACTCCCAACAGCACCAACACACACTGAAGCAAATATCCGCTTTATATAGGGGTTAGAATGAAAGGTCTTGCAAGAACGTGTGATTAAAAAATTTGCCATGTGCTTGGCTCATAGTATTTACACAATGTAAAGTATGATAAAGTGGTAAAGTATGATAATGTTTGCACAACGGCATGAGGAGCTTGACCAGTCATGATGGTTGTGGAAATCCAGGCCCATACTATGGACATGGATTTCCAGTGATCAAAATAATGACTTAATTGTAAACAAGACAATTTATATACATTTTTATATAGAAACATTTGTTGCCAATAATTTTTGTTGGCCCATTATTTGTGATAGTGGGAATCCATGCACATATTGTGGGTATTTTTAAACACACTGACTATGAAGGTATACAAGGGTTTTGAAGGGGGAGGGGACTTGCTCAAAGGTGGATGTTTAGATCTCCCTGGTTGGTAGCGGAAGCACTTAACCCCAAGCACTTAACCCCTACAGTACCATAACAATGAACTAAGTCAAAATTGATCCAATTAAGTCATTAACAACGCTATTATAGTGAAGTGGTTCACTCCTTTCATGGTCTCTCTCACAGATACACACAGATACACACAGGAACCTAAGGGGACACACTTCTAAAACCAAAAACCTCATGGGATACTACTGTATTTTAACACCTTAGTTGCCTTAGCGAATAACTGCAAAAGTTAATAAGAATTTTGTAATTTTTTTTGGATCAAAGTGTATGGGAGCAGGGGGTAGCCTGAGTTGAACCGCATTGATTTCAGTGTCGGGACCCCTTACTTCCAGAGAAACAGGCCCTGTTATGGGGTGGCAGTATTCGGTGTGATAAAAATACCTCCGCGTCACTGTAGAGGGAGAAAGGGGGTGGCCCGGTATTAAAGGGGTTGCACCCCATTTGGCCACCCCTGACCGCATCAGGGAGACAAGGGGTTAACTGGACTGAGGTCCAGAAATGTGATTTAACCCTTGTAATGACCTGTAACTGTATTTTCCCCTGTTCCCCTGTTCCATTGTAATGTCTGTGTTAGTCAGTGTCTGCATCACACACACACTAGAATCCATCCGGGAGCACAAGGGTTAATAGTCCTTTAATGATTATAGCTCTTTGTGAAGTTTTCCCGCCTTTTCAGGCACCATTTTGCAGGTTCCCATAAGCCGCCATTAGGGCTCAATGTTTTTTTAATGGTGAATCTTGCTGTGAAGTCCGGTTCCTGAGAAGACCAGCAGATGGCGTCCGAGAGGGAGAGCGGCGGTTTCCCATTGAAAGTCTATGGGCTCATTGACTTCAATGGAGAAACCCTCGAAAGAGCTTTTCAGGAATGAGTTGGCTGCCTTCCAAACCGCTTAACCGCAAAGCGGATACAATGTCCTTTAAAAGAGTTAAAATCACTTGAGTCAAGTTCAACGTTAATTGGCGTGGGAATAAACTGTTCTGGGGGCCCTAGAAATAAAATTATTTTTGCCCCTAGTTCCTAGGCTTCCCCCCACTCGACCACAACCGGGTCCCCGAATCCTTGACCCCCGATAAGGGTCGAACCAGATAGAACGGGTCGCGCCATAGGCTTTGCCGGCGGCGGCAGAAACGGCTCAGAAAAATGACTAAGTGTGAAATGCTGAATTTTAGGAATCCATATCTCCGGTTCCGGAGGGACCAGAGGATCAAGGTTTGGGGTATCTGTAGTCACTGCTCCGGCATCACTGCAGAACCATCCTTGACCCTCTTGGACCAACCCGACAGAGTATGGACCCTCTTGAAAGTTCGGGGCTTTTACCATTGATTCTAATGAGGGAAAAGCTGCATGGTGAAAAAATGACTAAGTGTAAAATGTTGAAATGTGTAAGTCCATATCTCCGGTTCTGGAATGCCCAGAGGGATGGGATTTGGGTGACATGTAGCCAAGGTTCCGGCTTTAATGCATGCCCATTTCCAGCCCCCTCAGACCAACCCGACGGAGTATGGACGACTGTAAAGATTTGTGGATTTTCACATAGACTTCAATGGCGGCGGTTCCCCATTGAAAGTCTATGGTAGGAAACCCCATTGACTACAACGGCGGAGTTGCTCCATTGAAACCCATGGCAGCGGAGCCCGTTGTTTTCAATGGGGATTTAGTGAAAAGCTGAGATTTCTTTTAGCGGAGATTTTTGTATTAAAATGAAAAATGATTTAATGTGCATTTGTGTAACTCCGGCTCCATAGGTCGTAGCAAGTCGCTTTTTGGATCATATGGCGTCCCAGTTCTGGCAATGAGAACTGGGAAGTTTGGACCTGCTAGATCCAACGGAACCAGATATTTTAATACGTCTATGTTTTATGCTTAATACTGTATTCTAAGGTATGGATAAATTCCAGAGGAAATTTCTTTGGCCATAATGTAGCAGATGGCCCCAAGAGGCGCCCTAATGTCTAGGATTTGAGTGCTGTTCAAAGGGTCTTGTCACCCTCCCTGTTTACCTAAGGGCGGAGGAAGCTCAAACCAGAGCAGTTTTTAAGTGTTCCATTTAACACCTTCCAACAAAGGTTTTCCTGCCAGAAAGCCAAATGGGTAGACTGGCTGGTATTCCCTTTGCATATGTGGGGCTACAGAAATGAGACCCCAGAGTTCTACTGCGCATGTGCCAACCAGCAGGGGGGCATGGGTCAGAATGGGTCTTCGGGAGCGTGCGCCCCCTGCATGCGCGTCCAGGGGCTCCCCGAGGGAGCCCTGGTGTCCCGCGATCGCGGGACGGCGGCAGGGGGTTCCGGGGGACCCGGCGGACCCGGCAGCGGTAGGGAGAGCGCCCCGATCGGAGGGCGCTCTTCCGCTGCTTCGGCGCGCGCCCGTCACTCTCGGGCGCGCGCCAGGCTACTGCTGCGGCAGAGAACGGGCAAATGCTCGAATAAACTCTGCCGCAGCAGTACGTAAGTGTCTATATTTTGCCTGTTATTTGTACATATCTGTTGAGTTCACCTTTATCAAGGAATAAATTCTAGCTCATCATATCTAAGTCTCGTCCCAGTTCAAACCCAGGTATATATATATTTATATATAGTTTTGGTGTAAATTACAACTTGTCACAAGCTACCGTGACAGTCACGTGACCGGGAGATGAAATTCTTGCACTGAAATAACGGCACCCCAAATGGTGCCTATATCTCAGGAATTAGGGGGTTCCCGAGGCTGAAACAAATGCGGTTCAGCTCAGGAGACACCCTGCACATGTACACTAGTATTAAAATCAATATTTTTACTGTACGATCGCCTGTAAGAGTCGTGCATGGAGAAGCAGCATCTCCATGCAGCTCTTACAGGCAGCATTTTTTTCTATCACCTATTGCGCTAGAGAAGATAGAGCACGACAGCAGTGAAGAAAAAAAACAGGTCACACGATAGTGCTTTTTTGGATCGGTCTTAAATAAAGCCCTTCACTTCTTTGTGAATCCCGCGTTTGGCTTCATTTATCATAGCATGATTTAAAACCTGATTCGGATGCAACAGCACTGATTTTTTCACTGCTTAGTGAATCGCCCCCTTTGACTTCCACTCCTTGTGTATTACGTTAGGCAGCTGCAAGTACAATGAGCTTGCCTTCTACATAGTTGGCCTTGCCATATATGTTTATTAATTATACAGTGCTTTTGACAGTTTAGAATATATTGTGATGTTTATGGTTGAAAAATCGAATAACAATATATATTGCAGTCTCTTGTATCCCAATTTAAGGCCGGAAACACTGTATTTTCTATGCAGGGGTTTATTTACAGGGATTACATGATATAGCAACAGGCCCATCGTCCCTTTAAGAAAAACCAAATAATAGAAAATATACACCTATTTCTTTTAGGGAAAGCTAACTGTACCGTAGCTTTCGCCCTCACTATGGCCACTACTCCGTAGGTCCTCTTTAACCAGCTTCCACAGCTGGGGAGCGCTTCTATCCCCCCCTTCTCTGGGGAAAACAGTCTCTCCCTGTGCATGGCAGTTTTCAGTCTTTTAAAACACTTCCTCATTCAAAACTCCATGAGTAATCAGGTGTTAAGCCTTCTCAATAAGGCAGCAGGTACTGCTGGCTACTCTAGGGGATACCACTCTGAGAGCTGGAAAGGTCCCTTACTGCACTGTTCCAGCACCTAGAGGTCAGTATATATCAAATGGAAATATTACTGTATGCTCATTTGCATGTCCTAGACAGGTCTGCAATCCTGCCTTTCACCATTATCACCCAGCACACAGTGCTTTCACTGCAGCAAGGGACTCTGGGAAATGACATGCAAATGAGCACACAGTACCACCTTTTGCTTAAAAAACATATAGCATGGTCCCATGTAAGCTTATGCTTGCTGCATTTCACGGCTTTGAGCACAGCGTGGGTTAAGATGCATTGCCAGTAAACCCACCCACAGACAGCCGTTTCGACCTTAATGGGTCTCATCAGTGTGTGGTTGGTTATATTAGCTTTGCAAAATGAAGCTTAGGATAGGTTTCACCACACTTGGTTAGGTTATGGTGGGTAAAAAAGTGACAAAACCCCTCCACATATATTTTCCCTAAGCAGCACTGCAATGTCATAGATGCTGATCTCTGATCTGTGCAGCTTACAATCTAATTTTCTGTCTAATGAGGCACAGGGAAATAAATGATATTTACTAAGGGGTGCTAAAGTGTAAGGTACAATGACCGGGAGACATCAAAGCGCGATCCGCGCTGAAGAGTCTGAATCGGCAATATCTGCCATTGACTTAAATGGCAGGTATCGCCAATTCGGCTGCAATTGCGCAGATCATGCTTTTATGACACCTGCCCAATGATGTCTATTTACTAAAGTTTCGGTTGCCTAGCAATTGTTGCGATTATTGTGACCTTACATTTGAAGGCTTTTTTTTTGTCTTTCCCTGGATGGGTTCCCTCCAGGCCTGGGCTATGCACTATATAAAGATGGTGATGTCGGTCTTCACATGTTCACCTCCGTGATGAAGGGGCCTATATATTTCTAGCAGGGTCACCCCTGACTGCTAATCTGCCCTTCTCCTGGCAGTAAGCCCTGGTACAGCAGGCCTGCCAGTAGTCATCATGGGGTTTTCCCCCTTCACTGGTGCTGCCCCTGAGTGTCAGAGGAGGCGGGTACAGCAGGTTTGTGATTGCCCAATCCTGGAACAGACCTGATGCCTCTCCTGGCTGTACTTAAGGGCAGACACCGCCCACCTTCTAGAGTGCCTTCCCCCTCTTGAGGAAGGCAAGCCACACATTGGAGAGGCTGCATATTGGGCCTACTCTATTCCTCTTTCCCTGGGGGAGAGTGACTGTGTACCTTACCTCTGCCTCCGCTAGGGAGGTGGGGAAGAGCTAGGATGGCTGTGGGTGCCCTTGGCCTGTAGTGGCGGTCCAGGGACCATCTTCAGTGATAGCTGATTTGACAGACTGTATCCGGCAGAAGACTGCTGTGTAACTGTTACTGCAGAGTGTAGTAATAAACCTGTTCCTGTTTGCAATATTCCGTCCTGTCTGGTGCGTGACCTTACTGGGGGGGAGAGGTAATAAGTTCTACTGTGGAAGATCACCTTCAGTTCCTGGAGTCTACGGCAGATGGAGGCGCTGCACTGCTAAGGAAATATGTGGGGTATGAACCCCAGAAGCCTGTTCCTGTGTCCCCACTACCATCAGCGGACGACTCAGCCCTCCTGTTGCCAGAAGGTATATGCACCATACACCCTGTAATGGCCCCTGTCTGCGATTGGGTGGGGGAAACACTGTTACATTTGCAGGCACTGCTGAGATATGTAACAGGACAGGCTTTAAGCGAAACAAAGCTGGAAGTAACAAGGTACGCTTCCAGATGAAGTGCTAATGAAGGAGGGAAGCTAGGTGTAGTTAGGGGGATAGAAACCTCGCAAAGAACGATCTAGACGGCCCTATCTGGTGAATAGTCTGTAGACACAAAGGCTATTACTGTTCTAAGTCACCCTAAAGCGGGTAGTCAAGATACCTAGAAAGTGGGGTGTACCTTGAAGCCCCAGGAGCCACTGAAGAGTCTGCGATACTGGCAGCTTAGAGGGGCGGCGTAATGGTACTGCATACGGAATATCTTAGGAGGGATGCCTGACATACAAGGTGCCTGAACCTCCGCTAAAAGAACCCAGAGTACTACTAGCCAGTCGCCAGACTATGGAACCCCAGAGTGCTTGTAATGGACTAAAATCATGTATAGCATATCGAGATGAAGCTTTGCTAGCCTGGGGTACAACCTACTCTTGGTAGACTGCAAACAAAATGGAGGTTCCCTTGCCCGGGAATATTCCACGTGACTTACAGGACTTAAAATGGCGTCTCCCGCAATGGCTGGATAGCGCACATGCTGGTTGCAAAAGAACTGCACGCCTCACTGCGAAATTCTGCCCGTGTCTGGCGCTAAGCCAGGACCCCACTCAAGTGATGTGACTGTCTCAACTCGGAGTCAGAGTCACGCCCCATGCACGTCATCAGGTGTCCCTCCTGTAATCTCCACCAGAGGGAGGGGACACGCTGACAACCAATGCCTAAAGACTTCAGAGAATAATGGAGGTACCGGATGCAGCGGACTGCACCCTCAGTTCTTCGGAGCCTGGCGAGTGAAATGAGAGAGAGCTGCCCCTTGCTCTTGTGCCTTGTGTTCAGCAAAAACTGATTATGTCTGGAGATATGGGATTTAACCCCTATCGATTACCAGGATGACTCATGGTGATAAACCCTGAAAGGAAGTGGTACCTACGATGCTTCTGTGCGAAATGCAATTTCCTAGGTGGCAAACTGACCTGGGGAGCAAAGTGTGCCTGCTGCGTAGCATGTTTCCTGAAGCCCACGCTGCTGCGGCCTACGGAGTTCACAGAGAAAGATGCGACTGATCCCAGTACCTGGGTGGTCGATACTACTGCTAAAGTAAAATCTACCTCAACTATGGAGGCTTCGGAGGGCACATGCGCCCTAGACGAAGCCCAAAGGGATCCGAGTGTCCCGATGATGATCGAGCATGCTGAGACAGTACCATACCCGGTGCCCACAGAGTAACCAGAGATTGTTGGTGAACCGGAGTAAGCCCACGAGATGTCGGGTAAGGTGATTGCCTGGAGTGATGAGGCACCGTTGTTCTCAGAGGCGTATGAGCCGGAACCGGCCTTGCTGATTGCGGCTGTGAACTCGGAAATGATACGGTGTCTTTCTCCTGCGGATGTGTCCCTACCCTTGTCCTGCACTAGTAGCCATCGGTCTTCGGTGGTATTTTGTCCACTGACTGCTATGCTGACCAAGACAGAAGATGGACTGAAGTGTGCCAATGACTCTGCTCGACAGCGGAGCAAGTTACTGATGACCGCGACCGTGATACCTGAGAGGCGGATGAGCCTACCTTTCGTAGAGGTGTTCAGAGGCCTAACCCATCATGTGACCGTCCGCTGTATTCAAAAGTAAAATTGAAAGCCGCGCACGTGGACGCAGCCAGATGAAGCAGGGAGAGGAGAGAGCTGCAGATGCCGGGTAAATCCTCACTGATCGTGGTGGCCATTTCACAATCCCGGTTATAAAACGATCCCGGTTATAACGTGGTCTCATTATGTGGACCCCAAGCACCGCGTCATAACGGGGTTCAGCTGTATGCTGAATGTATTTCTTGATTATATTGGCTCCACTCTATGCGTCCATTTTCCATTTTGATTCTTCTTGAGAATGAATTCATGATCTACAGTAGAAGTATTCTTCACATTCTACCTGTCTCTGTCTCCAAATTCATTCCTGTTGTCGTACTGCTGCGGCCGAGTTTATTTGAGCATTTGCCCGGTCTCGGCCGCAGCAGTAACCAGGCGCGCGCCGGGATGTGCCTGGCGCGCGCCGAAGCCGCGGAGGAGCACTCTCCGATCGGGGCTTTCTCCCTCCGCTCGCCGGGTCCGCCGGGTCCCCCGGAACCCCTTGCCGCCGTCCCCCATATCGCGGGACACCAGGGCTCCCTCGGGGAGCCCTGGACACGCGTGCAGGGGGCGCAGGCACCCGATGACGCGTGACCGCGCGTCGATGACGCGCGGCACGC
Organism: Ascaphus truei; assembly: GCF_040206685.1. Taxonomy (NCBI): domain Eukaryota; kingdom Metazoa; phylum Chordata; class Amphibia; order Anura; family Ascaphidae; genus Ascaphus; species Ascaphus truei. The sequence continues at coordinate 175,628,442 of NC_134487.1, read as the reverse complement.
CGAGGGAGTGCGGCTAGCATGCCGGGGCATCCCCCGGCTTGCGGAGCTAGCCGCACTCAAATAAAATGTGCCGCCTCTGTATACATACTTACCAACTGATGATTCATCTTTCTGCTGGGTACCAATCTTTGCATTACAATCTACAAAATGATCTTGTGGTGACAATTTCCTTTGCTGTTAAGTTGATTGATTTCTTGGTACAAGTCTTACACTTCATTGTCTGCCTAACTTGATGTTGGGGCATTCACTTGGATCATTTGAACAGTGTATCTCGTTGTCAATTGAATGATTATTCTGGCTGCTCTTTTAAACAACTCTATTGTTTCTCAATTTCTTGTTAACAATGAAGTGAACACCATGGATTCATCCATTTTACTTACCTCTGTAATATGATAGGTTTTCTGAACTCAATGAGGCATTCATTTTTTCTTCTTTCTTTCAGCTATATTCCATTTAATTTTTCGAGCTTGTCTTCTTGCAGTGCTGCTTCACTGGAGAGAGTCCGGCAGTTGTAGGTAGCCAGACTGAGGTTTGAACGTCAGTTGGTGCTTAACCTCTGGGGATTCTTAGCACCCTTCATGCCTTCTTCATGGATGCTGTCAAGCCCAAGGACAATCCGAAGACTGGAGAAGGAGGGCCATTACTTTTCGATAGCTTTAATATTTGGGGATTGAGGCCTTACTTGACATGCTGGTCCATTTGCATCTTGGGAAGAACCTTATCCACTTCAGCCGGTTATATAGTTTAAGCTTTCATAGGATGGTTGAACCTACCAGCACAAGTGCTACTATATATCTTATTGAACACCCATTGCCACCTTGCCACTACACAAGGATTTTATGACTGCACAGTGCTTAACCATTTTGACACAAGAAGTGATCACTGATTGTTTTGCTGTAAATTACATCTTAATGTGAAGATGGAAGGAAAAAACTGATCAAAAAGAAGAGAAAACAATCAACATTGAAAACCTCAAGGATAACAACACCTCAAGGAAAACAGACTTTCAACAACAGCTGCAAAATTGCTTCATCTTGTTCAAGGTTCTAGAACTAGAAGTTGAAACGGCTGTCTTCCTTGGTCAGCAAGTATCAATGGATAGAAACTTTTTAATGAAATCAATAGCAGAATGAAGATGTGATGAAGCACATTTGGAATAAACAAAACAATCTTATAAGGGAACCTTCCACTGTGCCTCAAGAGGAAAGTTATTGACCAGTGTATTCTGCCTGTGCTCACTTGAACCACAAATGCAAAGATAATTCAGAAGTTTCAGACAACTTAAAGAACTTCAACAAACGACAGAGAAGCCCAATGCTACATCCAACATGACAGAAATACACAGTAAAATACTTATACAGTATATTCTCTTGAAAAGGGGTCATTTAGTTTAACCCTTTGACCAAAGCGTTGTAAGCTTGCGAGCCACGACAAGGCAGACACCCATTCGCAAGTCCTAACACTACCAGATAAAATACTAATATACCTCTATTAGGATTAAAATTCTCATTTACCTCTATTAGGAGGGAGAAAGACCACATTGGATCTATATCCAGCAGAATGAAAGGACCTACTAACTTAGGAAGTGGGGAGGGTCGGGCTTAAAACCTGGGAAGGAGGAGCCACTAACCCCCAACAGCTGAAACAGCTGAGAATAGGTTAACAGAACACAAAACCCCAGCAAGCTCTTTTTGGGAACCCCTGAGCCCCCACAAAATATATGTATGTATTTAAGTGTCAAAATGGAGTGCTATTGAGCTTGCTGGGGTTTTGTGTTCTGGGTGTAAGTGAGTTCAATAGTGTTGAACTAATAATCAAATTGTGATGCGTGCATTAATAATAAAAAATAAATACACAATTTAATATCAAACAAAAAAGGGGGGTAATCAACCCCCTTAAAATGTTCAGTGTCCAGTGCAAAAATAGAACAAGCCAGTCCAATGAGTGTATACTTGATGCAAAACCGGTCCAGATAAGAATGTTCCAGTCACAGTATGAGTAGGCAAGGCTTCTGTAATGATCTAGCCAGATCATAGATAGCTAAAAGAAAAAGAAAAGAAGCGCCAGCTCCATAGCATAATACTGTGTGTATAAAATTCAATTTATTTAGAACAAAAGAGGCCGCAAGGGCATGCACTCACTTCAATTGGGTAAAAAACATTCATGGGAGACAATTTGTATACTTCCAGGGACTGTAGGGAGAAGTTGCAGCCAAATGATATATCAAACAATTTGTTGGTATAGTGGGTAATGGGGAGCTGATACTTATCCATGGTGAATGACCAGGAGAGGGAAGTGGTGGTTCCTTCACATCAGTGGGGGTGTTGAAAAACACAATGAAAGACAGCACTCATATAGCGCTGCAGGATGAAATCCAAGAGTTTGTACACATCGATATCCACCCTCTGTTCCTCCAATGTGAGAGCACTGTCCCAGCAATAAGACACAGATTTTTGATGCCTGAGGCACAGGGAGATAATGTGACTTGCCCAAGGAATTGAACCAGGCTCCCCTGCTTCAAACTCTTAGTGCCAGTCAGTGTCTTTACTCACTGAGCCACTCTCTCTCCCTTTGCAGATCTTTGATTATTGTTCGTATTCCCTCTAGGGTAGAGTTTGTATGCGGCCACTAGTGGTATGCGTATATATATATATATACGTGTGTGTGTATGTATATGTATATGTATATATATCCACAACGATCTGAGAGACTGATAAAGTCATACAGAAAACAATTACTTCAAGTTATTGCTGCTAAAGGTGGTTCTACAAGCTATTGAATGATAAGGTGTACTTAGTTTCTCACACATAGCTTCTCCATTTTGGCTTTATTTTTGTTAAATAAACCATGACATGGTGTAATATGTCACCTGTTGTTGTTCATCTGAGGTTGTATTTACCTAATTTTTAGACCTGCTAAGGAACAGATGATTGTTATTATGTCCTGATATGTAAATCCATGGAATTCAATGAGGGTGTACTTTCTTTTTCACATGACTTTATACACACACTATATGCATGGTTTTAATTCAGATGCATTAAGGAGGAGATGTTATTCAGTTATGTTGCCGCAGTTAATCCCTTTATTCCTTTGCCCTTTAAATACAGTCACATTTGTTTAAGGAAGACCATTAGATTGTAAACACATTCTTTACAACATGTTTCCAGATCAGCTATCAGAGATTGCTCTTTATGAGAGACCGTAGTAAGAGTTTTATTTGCACATCTGACACCAGATGGCACAGTGGCACCATTTTTCCTCCTTTTGCCGCAGCAAGGTTTGAAGCTTCCTACAGTATACTACAGAAAGCAGCCCTCATGGTAATGAAAGACGATCAACATATTTTGACATTTTTAAAGCACAAGACTTCAGCCTGTAACCACCTCTGCAGAGAGCAGGAAGACCCTTTGAGCTCGACATTTTTTTAAAAGCCACAATGTCATGGTCAGTCAGCATTTTACTACCATTGCACTTTATTCCCCCACTCAGAATCAGGATTTTTGCTTTTTTTTCTGCCTGCACAAAACAAAAAAGGTGGAAACAGCTGTCTGTGTGTAGGTTTACTGGCTATGTTTCTTAACCCATGCTGTGCTGAAAAGCTGTGTAATGCAGCGAGCATAAGCTTATAAGGGTCCAAGTCAAAATGGATTTGAAGCAAAAGGTGACACATTGTGTGCTCATTTGCATGTCATGTCCCAGAATCCCTTGCTACAGTGGAAACACTGTATGCTAGGTGATAATGGTGAAAAGCAGGGTTGCAGACCTGTCTAAAATATGTGATTGTACTAATAAGTGATATTTTTATTTGCTATATATATATATATATATATATATATATATATATATAAATATAATATTTCAGTGACTAGTTTTGCCAAATGTACTGTCGGAAATGCAAAATATATCAACTAAACAGGAGTGTACCATTTGGCAATTTTTTTTATTAATCAATGCAAATCTGCACCTTTAACAAATAGCCCATAAAAAAAAATGATATTAAACAATTTATCAAGTCTTCTTCTGAAGTTCGAGTAGACATATTGGTCCTGGAGAAATGCAGATTTGTAGTAGTGATACCTTTTAGTGACAAACATAAGGTTTCTACATGGATGAAATTATAGTGTATAGAACTATACCAAACCTCACAGTACACATGAAGAAGAGACCTGTGAGGCTCATAACTCCTTCCCTACATGCCTATACCTACTCACCTCCCCTTACCAGTTCCATACCTACTCCTCTTCCCCTGTGCCAACTCTATTTTTACTTCGCTCCCCCTCCCCAAGTCCTATACCTACTCCTTTCCCCCTCCTGAGGCCAATACCTACTCCCCTCACCCTCCTCAGGCCCTATACCTACTCCTCTCCCCCTCCCCTATACTGTATCTAACCTCCCCCTCCCCAGGCCCTTTACCTACTCTTCTCCCTCTCATCCCAGCCCTACACCTACTCCTCTTCCCCTTACCTAGCCATATACCTACTCCTCCTCCCCTCCCCCAGCCCTATATCTACTCTTCTGCCCCTCCCCCAGCCCATACTGACAGGGCTGGGCTTAGGCTTTGCGGGGCAAAAAGTGGCACGCTGGCAACAGGGCTCCCCCTGAGACAAATTTAAGGGGTCTTACCTTGATGGGCGTCCCTCCTCCAGCAGCTTTGCTACAAGATGCGGGCCAGAGAAGGTAAGACACACACACCTACTTCTGAGGGCCCCACGCTCCTTCCTCCTGTTGATGATGGGATCCAACTTCCGCCCAACTTGAGGGGGGACCTAGAGGAGAGGGGGTCCCTGTTCCCCCTCCTCCAGGCCTATACATACTCACCCCTCTCTCAGAACCATACCTACCCTCCCCTCCCAGGCCCATACCTACTGTCTCCCCAAGGCCCATACCGATTCTCCCTCTCAGGCCTATACCTACTCCCACCAGGCCCATGCTATCCCTCCATTACCAGCTTCTTCCCCACATAGGTCCTTCTTCCCCTCACCCCCCATGGCCTTTCCCCCTCCCATGGCTCCTTCTCTCCCTCAGCTCCTTTCCCTCATAGATCCTTTTCTCCCCATAGATCCTTCTCCCCCTTAGTTTATCTGCCCCCTTTTCTTCCTCTCCCACAATACCTTCTACTCCCCAGTACCTTCTTCTTTTCTTTCCCCCCAATACCTTCTCCTTCCCAATACCTTTGTCTCCCCCCAATAACTTTCTTCCCCCCCCCCCCCAATACCTTCTCCCCCACATCCAGGCACAATCCACTCCCCCCCTCCTCCCCCCAGTTTCTCCCTAGTGTGCCAGAGGATTGAGGGGAGAGGGCCATACTCCTTCCATGTTTCCTGTGCTCCAAGATTTCTGTTGGCGGCCCTGCATGTAATGATGAGACCAGTAAGGGTTGGAGAGCTCTGTATCCTAATTTTGGTCCCTTAAAAGGTATCACCACCCACAACACATTTTCTTTTGATGACAAACAAGACTATTTCATAATAGGATTCCACTGAAGCCCAGTTGCCCAGAATATCTCTCCACCTCTCACTGTGTATTTGTGAGAACATTTCAAGTCATTCATTATTAAAATGCCCCCCCCCCCCCACCCTTAATATCTTGATCTTGTTCAGACCTCCAAGTCCAAGGAAAGATTATGCAAGTGTCGGCGTCAGAGCAGAGTTATTAAAACAACTGTCACTTCTTAGTGAAATTCAGAATAATCAGAGGAAATAATGTATTCATGCAATGGGGTTAATGGGCTATTTCCAAAGCCATATGAATGTTTTTCATTACTGGCTAGGAGAAAAAAAACAGGTAATATCATAGAAGTTCAAATACCCGTTTCATAGGAATTAATTCAGTAACATGCAAATTGCAATAGCTTTATAAAAATAACATTTATTCACTTGCCACGTGAATGCAATTATAATGTGGGTGAATTACTTACCTATTAAAGCAATATGATTTTATGGGTGTATTAACATGTGTTCTTCTGCTGAAATATAGACAGATATGTAAGAGCAAAATGCTGGGACTATGTAGTAAGAAGATTTATTAGACTATGGAAGAAATGGAAATGATAGTGTGCGTGTGTGTGTGTGTACTCATGTACAGGAGTTAGAGATTTGTGGTGTTTGTAATGTATTCTGTGTGAATATATTACATTGTTTACATGGTGGGAGTCAGTTTGTTACAATCCTTAAAGAGACTTCAGAAAGTCTTTTTCTATTTTGCAGTGTTTTCAAATTTTGTTGATGACTAAAAAAAATGCAAAATTGAGTGAAAACCTACAAAAATGTATTATGGGCAAATGTTCATGTCTGAGTAAGATAATGGCGCACTTATCAGAATTTCTGACTATTAAGTGATGACGTTTTCTCTTTAGAACATAACAACAGTCAATCTTATACGAATGCTATTTTTATTCCACACATTTTGACTGCCAGTGGGACATGCAACCTATGCCTACATTTCAACGGGAGGACACAGTGGCTTTCAACCTTTTTAGCACATACTGTAATTACAGTACCAGTTAAAATTGGGTGGTACTCCAAGGAACCCCTGCTTACTTATACTATGTTATTAGGCACATATCCATAATGCTCCAGTAAGTCACTTAATGTGGTGTTAATGTCACAATAAGATATACAATGAATCTTCAAAGGACAATAACAAAGTTAAACCAAACTTTCTTCTGTGAAGAGCATAGCATTAACTACGAATGATGTTAGTGATAATGATAGGCAAATGAGTTGTTATCATTCATAACATCTCATATGTACTAATATACATCATGGTTAACAGGGGAACTTCATGTTATGTTAGTTAGGTCATATCTAAACTTGGCGTTACTCACATTGAGACCATGAGGTAGGTCTTTTACAGTGTCTGAATGAGTGTAACACTACAGTGAAGGCTAATTGAAATAACATAGCGTTATTCCCTAGTGTTATTTCCCTCTAATTTCTCTATCCACTTTAGCAAAAGCACTACTGTATTTCAAGGCTCGGAATAGGAGTAATGCCAAGACTGGCAAAATGTCACGTTATTGGAAGATAACCCAATGTTATGCTACAATAGTGTGACTTGAACCTTAAGCAAATGAGATGTAGTAAGGCCTTTGTTTTTGCATGTAGTTAACTTTGAGGATACCCTTTTAATTTGGCGAACATAACATCCGTTCCTATAGTATTTTAGGTAACGTCACATTTAGATCCATGATTTAACAGAGTTTTATGGAACTAGGTCTAAAGCTGCAACAGGAATTACAATTTTTGTTTAAATAAAATCAATTATAGTTTATAATATTACTAAAATAACTTTTAGTGACCTTTTGAAATCATGAAATTTAAAGAAATCCGTCATTAAAAAAAGAAAAATATCAACCCTTAACCAATGTATTTTTCATGGCACTGCAGGGTTCCAAGTGTCACAAGCCTAAATGAAAAACAACTGGAGGGTCCAATGAGCTCCTGCAATCCAGAGAGAGAGATTGGAGGAAGGATGAAGATGTTTTACTGAAGATTTTAATGTTAAGTCCTCCGTGTACCTTCATCCTGCTTTGTTATAACAACATGAAACAGATGAAGAAATACTTCTCCTATGCTGTCAAGTTGCATTGTTCTGCATTAAATCGGATATTATATGGGTGGGCTTTGGTGTTACACCTCAGAAGCTGCCTTTAAAATCATGAAGGGTTATAAACTGGGAATTTTTTTTTAATGAAAAGCAACTGTGTGTTTTCAGGGGGTGTCTTTTGTCTGATTCAGTGTAACACAAAAGTTTGAAATCACAATGAGTTTCAACGCAATATCTGTGCATACAGGGAACCACGATTGTTCTGTTTTCAATACCCTTCGTTGTTAAGGGATCTGAACAGAGGTATCCGGAATGCTTAAGGCATGAGGAGTCTTCAAAAATTAATTGACTGACGGAGCCCCATTCTTTTAGTATAATAGATCGGAGAGAGCCCTCTTCAAAGCTCCAGGCAGGCAGTTCTTTTATTAACTGTTTAAATTAATAAAATAGATATTGGGCCACTTCATTATTTTTTGGAAAGTTTATGTCGTCTGTAACTTTCTGTCCTGCTTTTGTTTCGCACTTTCAGAACAGATTAACCAATTTAATATACTGTAATGATCAGCGGATGGTCTGGTTACAAGATCCACGGTGCAGCCAACATGGACATTTGACATTGATTAATTAGTGCTTATTGAAAATTCTGAAAGACTGCAATACTGCAGTCCCTTTGAAAACAAAAAATTAACCAATGTCAGTAACGTGTTTAAAGGTCAAATCATTGAAATGGGTTGTAAGGTGCCTTATGACTTAGCACTGCTTAGTAAATATGTCCTGCAATGAATTCATTTGCTTTCCTACACAAATATAACTATGCAATGCAGCAGGCATAAGCTTATAGGGATCCATGTTGTGATGGATTAGAAGCAAAAAGTGACACACTGCTGTGAATGCTCATTTGCATGTCATTACCCAGAATCCCTGGGCTGCAGTGGAAGTATTGTATGCTAATAGATAATGGGGAAAGGCAAGGTTGTGGACCTGTCTTAGACATGTGAATTTGGTATTTTTATCTCCTCTCAAATATATATACACACACACATACACACACATAGTACATATATTTATACTAACACATTTATACAAATATTTGCGCCTACACACACACACACACAATAAATTGAGAGACCTAGTGGTTACTGCATTGTGCCTTGAAGTGGCAGATCCTAGTTCAAGGTTTAGTGTCAGTTACCTTTGACCTTGAGCTCTTTGTGCACAGCATTGTGTACACACAGTCACTGCCCAGATAAATATCGACACAGAGTCACTTTTCAAAACACAACATTTCTTCATGTCACAACCTAGCCTGCTCCATACTGTATATACTGCTCCCTGCACAAACAGTGGCTTTTTCCAATATGAATTGTTTTCTTTCCTTACCTGCAGGGAGAACTCCATTGTCAGCGCACAGTGAATTCTGAATCCACAGAATCGCACAGGAGCTGGGGGTCTGTCTATAAATTCAGATACGAGGCCCCAAAATGTATAAATCTCACATTGCACATGAAGCCTGCAGGGGCTCCACGTGTTCCATTATTTATAGGCAGCAAAGCGGCTGCCATGCTGATAAATTTCCCAGGACTGCGCACAACGGTGCCACTGCAATATATGTGCCAGGGCGCCTGGCACTGCTAATTGCTTTGCCCTGGGTTTTACTTCCCAAAAACAGGAAATGAATTGCATTTCATTTTCTTGTCACCACGCACCATTTCACACCGATGCTGTGCAAATCTGCAGCACTGTCAAGACGTGTACTAAAGACAGGGAAACACTCAGCGGTGCATCCAGACGTCTCACAAACGTTCCCAAGTCTCTTCCCGTCTGTAACACACTATGTGGGCAATATTCATATTTTGGGCAGGGATTTAAAAATGATCCATTAATGTCTTCTGGCTACAAAATAGCACTCCTGCTCAATCATTCATTCTGCTCAATCCTAAATAGCAACAAGGCCGGTGATACAATAGCAATGTGCACGGTTGTTATAAGAATTTGAGAGTCATCATCAGAAGCAACTGGTGCAAAAATAGAGTAAAGAAATTACCATCACCAGATACCAATGTTTTTTTTTTCTTTAATTGATCTGATGGTACAGTATTTGCACCAAGATTGCATTTTTGTTTTGCACGTTGAGGACTACAATCCAGTGTATTTTGCCCTAACACTACAGCGTGATTCTTTAAAAATTCACTAATGAAACTCAATGTTTTATTTACCGGCAGTAAGAATCAATGTCAAGTGCGCCTTAAAAAAAATTGCATGATCGATCTTTTTTTGTGTTTTAATTAGATTTTAGTTATCTCAGAGGAATAACACCCACTGAGGAGGAAAATTCTCTTTTCCAACACCAACCTTTAGCATGTGGATGTGCTGTAAACGGTGAAAGGAAGAATATTTATTATTCTTAAATTCATCCTCAAGGGGAATCTTTCCTTTTACCATTTACATTCCAGGTAAACATGGTATCAATTATTTCAGCAAGTCACTAGCTACAAGATCATGCACTTTGATATTGACTTCTGAATTAGTTTGACCTTGATAACCCATACCTTGTAATTTACATGGAATATATGTAGCTACATACTGTTTGACAGCAGATTTAGGTAACAATTTCCCCTTGTTTACTATAATGTTTTAAATTCTTCCCTGGAAAATAAGAATAAATGAAAGATAAAAGAACAGATATTTTGCAGAACACCTTTTTTTCAACATTGCATATGAACATTTTTTTCACACAAATTAAGGCAATTTTCCTACTTGATCTGTGGTATTTTTCTCTATGGACCCTATTCGATATGCTGTGAAACTGTTTCCTGGTGCTGGAGAAGAAATCTTTCCTCTCTGTACCTCGTGTAGATTTTCCATATTTAAAAGTCTCAATCACAACGCCATCTCCTGCCTTTCTTACAGGGTGTACATGCTGATGCAGACATGTCCACTCCTACTAATTTTCTGTGAATCTCACAGATTTTTATCATCAGTGTCCCACAGACATAAGTGGAGTCACTCAGTCCATTAAAATGCCAGATTTTGGTTCATGACCCCAACATCTCACTGATTTCAGTCCTTGCAGGTTGACATCAACTTTATTGATGCATACTGTACCTTGATTTATGACCTGTGCCATGTTATTTCTTGTGCTGTTGACCAATATTACTTTAATTATACCTACGTACAGTATATGGACAGGTGGTCTCCAGAATTGGGAGTGGCAGCATGGACATTACCCCTTGCTTTTGTATTGCTAAACATTATGTATTGGCCATCCTGTATGTCCTGCATTATGTGATTGTGACGGTAAGGCGTAGCCGGCCTTCATTAATAAAGGTGGAGCCCGGCTGGCTGCCCCTGAAACCGTATGGGAAGGGCTGAGATTGTCAGCTCTTGGGTCTAATATTGTACCTTACTGTATTGCCCTGTCATTTTGTTCCCCTTATACTGTCCCCCATAGGGTTATAAGCTAGGAATTGTGTGTGGGGGTTAACTGTGTAAGCCCAGTGGGCAAGTTAGTGTATTCTCTATGTATTCCCTTTGACTCATGGTCCCGTAGCTGCCTGTGCAAGCTTATAAGTGGGTTGCCTTGTATGGTTGGCCTCTTATGAGAAATAGCTGCAGGGCAAAGACTTCTGGAACATGAGGGAAAGGGGGATATTTTTAACCTGTATTGCCTGCCAGCAAAGTTTTAGAACCCCCCCATTATAAATGCAAATGGTGGAGTGCAAGCTCCAGGGACCAAAGGTTAGTTTTGCTGTTTTTTTAAAACTACAATGCATTTTGTGTTTTTCCTGTGAGAAAAAAAACAGGTTGGTGACAAAAGGCAACCACATGTGAATTAGCATTTCAATGCCACCAGCTCAGTTATAGGGATTCCCTGTATTAATTACAAGAGACCTTCAGGTTTTGGCACAGGGGAGGGGGAGAAGGCTGTGAACAGGATATCTAGATTAGAAAGTCTTTGTTTCATGTAGACACAGCGGAGCCAGGGAAAACGGTTGTTGGAGTTCAAATTCATAAGCACAATTCTCATTGGCAAGTTTTGAATTCTTCACTCCTATCCTTGAAGGCACAATCACAATCCGTGCTCTAATTGGCTGCCAGCTCCCTCAGTGTATTATATAGGGAGCAAGCCCTATATAAGGAAGAGAAGTGAAGCAGCTTTCTCTCTCTTTTTCTGTTAGAGATTTGAAGACAAGCAGCTGCTGGCAGGCCTCTCAAAGGTGCTTCTATGAAAGAGCTATTCACACAGGGAAGCATGGAGAGGCCCAGCCAGCAGGCTGAAGTTCGGTCCAGGATGTCCAGAACCAGGGTCCTATCAAGGTACGCCTTTGCTGAAGCAGGCGCCTTGCAACTTGGAAAGGGCTAGATCTCATTCCCCAGACCCCGATTAAGTGTATATTCTCTGTATCTTGTATTTCTGTGTGTTTCCGAGGTCTTATCTGAATTAACCGCAATTTATTTTACTGCCTGTTTTGCCCTGTGACTGATCCCCTAAATATAAAGGTGTATTTGGCCTGGTCTCCCGTGACAGTGATCACATGCTAATTTTAGACTTTCACTGTCAGAGGGGTTAAAAAAAACTTTGGGCAATGGCGAACCATTGTGTTTACATTTGTAAATTTATCATAGATATTGGCTGTCTGAATAAAACACTTGTCCCAATATATGTGAGGCCTCTTTCACATTCTGTTTGACACTTGTATTTGATGAATGTCATTTCTATTCTGTCTTTGTTTTCTGCCCCTTGGTTCCTCTCTCTAATCCACAATTGTGATTTTGTTCACCTTTAAATGTGCAATCCTACCCAAAAAAATTTGAGGAGAAAAACAGAATGCAAAGCTCTTCAGCAATATTCAGTACCAGGTTTTTTTCCCCACATTTCTCCTTAGTACTCAGTTTATATGCATAAAAGAGCACCATTATGAAAAACACAGTTTAGGATCATACTGTAGATTAAAAGGGAAAAAATAGTCAAAGATGACACACATTTTATTTTATTAATATTAATACTTGTCAGAGAGTATTGTGGTTTGCACCTTCCACATTCAGTACTCTCTTCTTCACTCATATTTTTAGCCAGAGCCTTTTTTCCCCTATTCCTTGTTAAATATGGAGAATCCAATAACTCTAATAACTCAGGCAAAGACTTACAGAGAGCAAAAACTTCCCCCCCTTTATTGTTAATAGAGGGTCCCGCAGTGAATTTTTCTACAGCTGCTGTCTGCAGGAGGGGATGAAGTGGGATTACTTTCAGACAAGTGACATTGATTGATCCCTTTCTAACACAGGGAATATGATTGCAGGGTAAAAAGTATTGTTTTTTAAGAGACTAATTTACAACCCCTGCCAAGAGGCCCAGTCCAGCCAATCCTAGTCTCTCAATGCTCTGTTCTAGGGCAGCCAACAATCCTGCAGGACAGAGAAGCACATATGTTTCCATGGCTCGCAGTGCAATCATCCGACCTTGAGCAACAATGTCACCATTCCCTAATAAACAAGAGGATTACAGCAGCATTGCAGTTCCAACCAAATTCAATTAACACTGTTGCGGGTTTTTCACTAAATAGCGATACTTAACAGCCATTCAAGTCATTAATTAGTATGAACATAGCATAGCAATAGCGACCCCTCAATTTTCAGTGTACCTGAAAGGGATTTCACCAGAGCATGACCACATCTTTCTTGCCATGAGGAAGCAAGTGGTTCAGCAACTATGGTCCTCCCATGTGTTAGTATTTTTAAGAAACTAAAATGGCCTTCAACGTCAGGCCGAGGAGCTAGTCAGTGATGGTAACATGTGCGAGGTTTGCTGTTTTCTTTGCCAGACTAGCTAATATGTCTTGTTCCCAGTTTGATTAGATAATCACATCTGCTGAACTTTGGGGGCACTTGCATACTTTGCCAAATAGTCCATGTTTAAAGTGTCTCTACATAATAATAGGAATGCTAGCATCAAAAAGAAACTGCTATTACATCATAGCAGGTAAAACAGTCCATCACATACAGGGACTCATTTAACCTTGCTTGATGCCTTGCTACCATGTGTCAAGTTATGGAAATTTCCTACGGATGGGGTTTTCGGTGTGTACAGAAATGTTAATAATCATATAGAGAACCACTATACAATACTTCTTTTTAGCTTTGAACATAATTGTATATATGTATTGTGATGCCCGCACCACATTGTAGCATCTTTTAGTCCCAGATAAAGGCAGGAAACGCTGTATCTCTAACATGGGGTTTATTTACAGGGATTAAATCATATGCCAACAGGCCCACCATCCCTTTAAGTCCAAACAAAACATAAAAATAACACCTATTCCCTTTACGGCAAGCTAACTACACCGTTGCTTTCGCCCTCACTAGTTGGATGGCCAGCTAAGATGGTTCCCACCCCTAAAACATGCCCTGGCATATGCAACAATGTAACACAGTCTTTGCATACAACAATAAAAAGCATTTGCTTATCTGTAAGTCCTTTGGAGCAGACTTAGCTGCTTCAGCACGGCCTTGCGTCCTTCCTTCCTAGAGGAACTCGGCCCCACGTTGAGCCCAGAGAAACTCCTCTGTAGGTCCTCTGTACCAGCTTCCGCAGCTGGGGAGCACTTCTATCTGCTCCCTTCTCTGGGGAAAACAGTCTCTCAAGCTGTCTGGCAGCTTCCTGTGTCTTTTAAAGCACTTCCTCGTTCAGACCAGGCTGGTTAGCTTCGGCTGCTGCTTTTCTCTGGGGAAGATTAACTCTGTGTGTTGAAAAAGTCCTATAGCTGCCCCATTCAGCCCCCAGAGGACAGTGATATTTATATATCTGTAGCCATGTATAAAAATGGTATACAGTCCTTTCTCATGCTGGCAGTAAACCTGGTAAGTATGCAGGATTGCCAGCATTAATCATGGAGGTTTGCCCTCACACCCTGGTGAGGTGTCATATGTACACAAGGGGAGTGGTAACATGCATGAGTGACACAAGAGGTGTGGCTGTTTTCTGAGTCTATATAAGACACAGAACTGCCTAAAGGTAGTGTGTTAATGAAGTGATTCTGTAGTGTTGGACAATGTTAATCAGTTATGATTCAGTTCTGGAGGTCTGCAGCAGTTAAGGCTGTCAGATATACTAAATAGCATCTGCACTGTGATCAGGGACCTGACACAGGTGGCGATCTCCCTGAGGGGAGATGTGACCCAACTCCATTAGGAGGGAAGGACCTTCTGAAGGCATGGGCAGCAAAGAAATGAGCGGCTAAGAACGACCGCTGTGAGGGGCAGGCTGCCTAATGATGCAAATAAAGATGCCCAGATTCAACAGACCCTTGCTGTGTATGTGTGGAGTCATTGCACAGAAGGAGGCACCACAGAGGAGGTCCTCATCAGTTAGATCCCCCTGCGGATGCAGAGATCCTGATGAGGTAGAGGCGCTGCATCAGATGTGAGTAGGCCTTAATCCCCGACTACCTCAGATGCCTGTCTTGCTGATATCCCCATACCAACCCAGGGGGAGACTCAGGAGTCCTGTAAGCCAGCAGGTGCACCACATACGACACATACATGTAATGGGGCTAGTAGACCACAGGGGCCAATGTGAGATTGGGTGGGGGCCCGTAAAACCGTTACATTTATGGAGGCACTGCTGAGAGACTTATCAACAGGACAGGCTTTTGCTAGGCACACTAGGAAACAGGGAGAGTGTATGCTGCCAGTCAGTGCTGTGGATGGAGATGGAGCCAAGGGGTAGTCAGGAGTGTGATGGAGTTGTCAGCTCGCAAAGGACAACCTAGGATCCAGAGTGGGGTTAAGTGGGTCTGGAGACAAGGCTATATCTGTTCTAGTCACCTTGAGGCAGCTAGTTGGTAGGATGCCTGAAGGAATAGCCTGTTAACGTGGTCAGAAATTCTGGAGAGGGTCTGCGCTAGGATGGCCAACAGTAGGTAGACGCCCTAGTACTGCATGGGAGAAGCCAGAGTACTCTAGCCAGGAGCCAGGACACTTACCACAGAGCACAGACTGGAGGGAGATGGACACAGCATACACTGAGAGAGTGAGCCTAGCCTGAGGTAGTGGAACATGAGTCAGACATACATAGATACACGTATGTGGTTCATCGTGGCATTCTTTATTGCATCGGAATGGCAGCTGCCCCGCAGAGAGGAGCTCCATGTGCGATAATAGTAACTATCAAGTAAAGATGGCGACCACAAGAAGGGAAGATCCGCGCGGTGCGGAGAATCCAAGATGGTGGACCGTGGCTGATGGAGGGAGTGCACGTGGTGTGCATACTACTGAGGAACAAGCCGCAGAAGGAACTTTTGCCAGCATGTTGTGGAATAGCGCTAAGGCAGTGGCCGCGGAGTTTTGGTCTTGCCTAGGATCAAGGGGTGCTACCCTGGAGGACAGTGTTGAGGACATTGTGGTTATGTGCGGTGAAAATGGAGAATCTGCTTGCCAGATGGCAAGCTAAAACACAAAATCTACGTCAATTGGTTATGTGATTGGCCGTGTGAACCAAGATGGCGGCTCCCGCTTCCCTGGGAGACCGCGTGTGCCGAGTGCAGAGAATGCTGCAAATGCTAAAGTTGCACGGAGTTGGCCGGGATTGGCGCCAAGCAAAGGACCCCACCCTGCTGGGGGGTATGGCGCAAAAGCTGTGGCCGCGCCATCATGGATTGTGATGGGCTCAGAGCCAGTGCTGGGGCACCCAGTGAATCTGTGGGACCCTCCCCTAATCTCTACCAGGGGGAGTGATTTCCAATTGTACCAAATGAGAGTGGAGCTGGCTGAGGGAGGAGTTATCAAACCGACCCCTGCCCTTCGGTTGCGAGGAGCTGGTGAACAGGAAAGACCACTACAGAAAGTGTCCCCTGTACCCAGCATGGTCAGCAAACAAAAGAAAGAGATGGACATCTCAGCCCTTCCCTACTCGTTACCAGGAGGCTTACTGGTAATCAAGGAGGGTGACACCGAAACGATAAGGTGCCTGTGCATGCAGTGCCGACTGCCAGGTGGTGTAGCCAGCACAACGGCTAGGTGCCCCCAATGTGGCATCCACTACCTATGGGCCGTGCAGCCCTTCGTACCAGTGCAGACCGTGGAGGCGGGAGCGGACACAGCTAAACTGACGGCTGAAGCCTCGCTCTCGGTCAAAGCAGAACCAGTTGATTCATGAGAATGGGGATCGCTCCTCATGATAAAGACAGAGCCTGAAGAGAAAGGGGTCTAAAGCCGCGGTAAGAACCGTGAACCTTACCTGTGGTCCCCTACGGGAGTGCCACTCCCCAAGTCGGAGTTCGGATCCTCGGACGAGGAGCAAGCGACCCCAACGAAGGTGGTGATGTGCTTACCGGCGGACCACTACAGCGGTGCTGTGAAAGAACCAGCACTTATCTGTGTCGCGGCGGAGCGGAGTCTCGAGGTGCCGAGATCGCCTTTGCGGAGACAGCCGGAGCGGAGGAGTCCCACGGCCATGGTGACTTCCAATGCGGGCAGCGGAGAAGATCCCATCCCGAGCCGACGGAGCGGTGGGACACATCCTTACCCTCCACAGGCGCCGGTGTAAGCAATGGCAGAGGCATGCTTAATCCAGGGCCGAGCGGAGCGGAGAGCTGAACCTTCACTTCCGGCGGTGGATGTCATTGTGGAGGAAGAGGTTCTGGTGGGGAGCCCAACCCAAGATGGTGGCGGTGAGTCCCGCGAGATCGACGACGTCACATCCGGCGGACACAGCGGAGCCGGGTGGAAGATGGCCGCATCCTTGCGACCGCCATGCTGTTCCAGGTCGCCTGGGTCTGGGAAGACCTGGCAGGCCCTGCGGAAGCTTGGGAACAAGGAGATGGGTGAACTGGAATGCCAGTCCGATGGCACAGGGCAAGGTAGCGAGAAGTTGCGGTTCGTAGCCCCGCATCACCCGATAGCGTTTCCCTATGCCCAACCCCCGGCCATAGTTAAGACACCTGTCCCTGTCACTTCCTCATCTGGGTCCCAGTCTAGCCAAGGGTTGTCTGGGGAGTCACGGGCCACTTCCGAGGAATGGACTGGGGAGAACCTGGACTGGGGAGACTGTTTCACATCCGATGAGGGATCGGGGAGGGAAATGTACAGGAGAAAGGAATCGATATGTAGCAGTGAGAGCAACAGTAAGGGAGATGTAAAATGCCGGCCTAAATGCCTAGGATCGAATTCTAGGTCGACGAGCACGTCAAGGATATCGTCTGGGGGAGAGCCTGAGGATAGTGAGGGTACAGTGGCAGTACCGGAGAGAGTTACGGAGAGAGAGACCCGGTGGTGGGCACGAAGTTCGAGGGGTATGAGGCCTGGTTGGACCGTACGAGGTTCACACTGAGGACGGACGGTATAGTGGATTACTGGTGGGGTGTAGGAAAGTTCACGGAGGAGGAACGGTTGGAGGAGCTTAGGTTGAGGTGGCACGATATCCACTCAGGGGTAGTGGATCCCCAAGGGTCGGCCATATTTAGGGACCCAGAGAGCCGGGTGCTGCCAGGCAGGGCAGGGAATAAGAAGTTAATCCGTACCAGTAGGGCGGAACGGGCCATAGTAACGAAGTACAAAAAGTCCCATGGGTGCCAGAACCCTTGATGCAGGAGATCGAGGATAGGAGAGATGCATGGCTAAAGGAAACGATAGAGGACTACATTATGAGTAAGTCTGGGGGTATTAAGGATTCAAGACTAAAGAGAGGATCACACAGCTGATGAGGGTGTGGAGTATTGGACGCAATATTTACATGCACCAGATAGAGTACAGGCCAGAGAGTGGGCCGCCTAGAGAGCATAGTGTGACAGGGATATAGCCAGTAGGGAGGTGCAGAAGTCAGACCCTAGGCCCTACTATTAGGTAGTAGATGGGATTTCTCCTTAGAGCAGTGCAGTCTGCCGTTCAGCAGGCACTGTAAGTGATTATGTTATCGTACAAGAACTGTATAATGTATTTTTATATTATATGAATGTTGGTTATGTTTTGCAGTGCTGCCTGGAAGAAGGTTCTGCAAATTTAGATCCCAGCCGGATCGTTGGGGTTCACCAGGGGGAGAATGTAGCCAAGTATAAAAATGGTATAAAATTCTTTCTCATGCTGGCAGTAAACCGGTAAGTATGCCGGATTGCCAGCATTAATCATGGAGGTTTGCCCTCACACCCTGGTGAGGTGTCATATGTACACAAGGGGAGTGGTAACATGCTCTGTGTCCACTATGAGTGACACAAGAGGTGTGGCTGTTTTCTGAGACTATATAAGACACAACAGAGCCTAAGGTTAGTGTGTTAATCAAGTGATTCTGTAGTGTTGAGAGTGTTAATCAGTTATGATTCAGTTCTGGAGGTCTGCAGCAGTTAAGGCTGTCAGATATACTAAATAGCATCTGCACTGTGATCAGGGACCTGACACAAGGGGTGATCTCCCTTAAAGGGAGAGGTGACCCAACTCCATTAGGAGGGAAGGACCTTCTGAAGGCATGGGCAGCAAAGAAACGAGCGGCTAAGAACGACCGCTGTGAGGGGCAGGCTGCCTAATGATGCAAATAAAGATGCCCAGATTCAACAGACCCTTGCTGTGTATATGTGGAGTCATTGCACAGAAGGAGGCACCACAGAGGAGGTCCTTATTAGTTACACCCCCTGCGGACGCAGAGATCCTGATGAGGTGGAGGCGCTGCATCAGATGTGAGTAGAACTCAATCCCCGACTACCTCAGATGCCTGTCTTGCTGATATCCCCATACCAACCCAGGGGGAGACTCATGAGTCCTGTAAGCCAGCAGGTGCACCACACACGACACATACATGTAATGGGGCTAGTAGACCACAGGGCCCAATGTGAGATTGGGTGGGGGCCCGTAAAACCGTTACATATCAAAAAGGAAAAAAAAAAAAAGAGGCAACAAAGCACAACAAGAACAAATTGTGAGGCGTGATTGAATGATTGAAAAGAGATGAATAACAACTTTAATGTACATAGTCCATACAATGGCAGGCAAAAGTCCTTTAACAAGTTTCACACCGAATGGTGCTTTGTCAAAGAGTGACTAAAGCTTGTAACATCTATCCTTACATAGTGGTGCGCCTGTGATCATGTGGGTAAGTGGTGTAAGTATAAAAGTGTGCGGCACGTCAGATTTTGTGGGGGGTTTCGCCAGTTCTTTTCAATCACGCCTTGCAACTTGTTCTTATTGTGCTTCGCGACCTCTTTTTTTCGTTTTTTCTGTGTCTTCACACTGAGCAGGGGAACACACATTGGGGAGTTCCAGATAAATGCACACGGGGCAGGAGAACACACATTGGGGAGTTCCGGACAAGTGCACACTGCGAGATCACAGGAGACTACGCAACCGTGAGGGTTTAATATGACTTTATGATTTTTCAATATTGAGTCGTGAAGGAGCCAGCGTGGTCAACCGATGTATGATCTGGGGTCCTGTACGAGAGGGGCTGAAGCCGGTGACTCGCCGATCCCATGGGTTCTCTATCTTTCTTCTCCCTCCCCTATACACCATAAGACAGTCCTGTTGCCATGCATACATAGGCCAGACTCCAACAATATATGAATTGTCACTTATATTCCCCTGGATCATAGGATTCATGCACAGCGTGTTATTCATATATTTTTTTCTGCATGTACAGATATATATTCCGCAGTTAGCCATTGTAGCACTGGTATATGGGACTTTGTCCTATCTATATAATATATGTATATGAATATAGCTAGGCCTAGTGTGGCTACTAGTCTGCCCTCACTGGCCTGCAAGTCCTGGTAAGAACATAAAGGCTGTAGTAAGGAAGAAGCCCACTGACGGGTGAAACATGTTGAGTGTTTACTTTACTACAGCCTTTATGTAATCTTCTATTCTGAGGGACTTATGATGGATCTGATGCAGCATTTTGGACTTTATTTTTTGTTCCTGTTATAAGCAGACTTTGGAAACACATCCTGTACAATCAATATGGACACAAACTCTACACAATCTAGCTGCAGCTGAGTATTACCCTCCTTACTGTTTGGGCATTACCTGTCCTTGCAGTGCTGCGCTTTGTGGTGTTTTCAATATGTATGACTCTGTTTGCTAATATGTCTTTATTAGTCATATTTTTCTTTATATGCTGCATCAGTTCTCATTGATTTCATTTTGGGGAAATGCTGTTCAGGGTATAACTATTATTATTGTTATATTATTTTTCCCTGGTTGCTTTATCTCTTTTTTTCCCCTCTGTTTTTGGTATACATACTAATTTTTCCTGGCTATATACTGGGTCATTGACTATATACTTTTTCCAACGCAATGATTTATTATTCTTTCATGCATATGTCAGTGGGAATATATTTTGTATTGCCTATTATGTTAGACTAAACTACTTTGTTGTCATTATTTAAACTTTATTTAGACACATTTTAGTTTTTTTTTTCTTTTTGTAATACTGATAGTGTTTGATTAGTAGTCCTCTCTTTATATTTTTGATACATATATATTTTCATAGGCTGTCTTTAGTATTTTTATGTTTTTAAGTTAGTGTGTCTTGTTGTTTAATCAATAAAATCTTGTTCATTTTTTCTGAATTGGCGGAGCATCTGTTTCTTTTTAACCATCTTTATCTTATAGATTAGTTTAGGTGTAATTTAGAGTGCTACTAAGGGGATTGTCTTTGTTCTTTTCATCTGTGTGTCTTATATATATATATATATATATATATATATATATATATATATATATATATATATATATATATTTATATATATGTGTGTATGACAGGCACTCCAAAATCCAAAGGTGAAATTTATTCCTCAACGTTTCGTAATGGAGCCTTTATCAGGAGCACCGGCTCTGTTGGGAGCCGAAGCGTTGAGGAATACATTTCACCTTTGGATTTTGGAGTCCCTGTCCTGTTTTCCTCTATCAGATGTGCTGCCTTGCTGACACCTGGACACTCTGAACCCTACCACCACCTGTATCTACACATATGTGAGTGCTTGGTTTTCTGGATTGTTATATATATACGCACAAACTATATGTTAAGGTGGTTAGTTGGTTGCACTCACTAGTAAATTAAATTTAGTCACGAAGCTATTTCAAACATTTCTCTTTTATTTTTACGGAGAAAGCACAATTTTTCGGGAATCGCAGACTCCTCGTCAGGATAGCTTTGCAAAGAAGCAAGAGAATACTTATATTCTCTCCAACATGTTTGCCCCCTCCCCTTTTTAAAATGTTCCCTTGTCCCATACCAGAGCACATTATTCTTGTATGTATCGAAGTTATTATCAGGAGAGACACCCACCACCTGTAAAAATGTATACAGTATATTGTGGATATGTCTAAGGATATAGGTTTTCTACACTCAATGGCATCTATTACAGTATGATGAGCCAAGTTGTACTCTTAAACTTCAGTATATTGAATAATTGTACCAAAGATTATTTCATTATTTCTATACAATATCCAGATGGTATCTTATTCTGTTACACAAACAGACAGAATCCGCATACACACCTAATGATAACTAGGGTATTTATAAGACCATAATCTAAATTCTATAATAGAGAAAAACAGGTCGGTGCTCTGAGACAAGGATAAATAGAATACAAAAAAGACACAAGTAGTCTCAAAAATGAGCACTCCAAAAATCCCCAACAAATGAGACTTTAATGTCCTCAATTGTAACAAACTAAAACATAATAAAAACACAAAGCAGAACCCTGAAATAGACAAAGTGACTACATATAACATATGGCCCATACAGAAAGTCTAAACCTATACACAAATATCAGGCTAATGCAAGAAGAGTGTCAGGTGAGATCCCAGGGAAACTAGTTCCCTGGATCAGCAAGACCGGCCGGTCACAATGTAAACCAAAAGACCTAAGGGACACACTAATAAATACACTGATATCATAAACATATAAACCACACACACTGCAAGATGGAAACCGTAAAGGTAAAGCTAACCCACCATGGTGGGAAGTGTGCAGAAATCTAGGAATAATGTGTAAAGATGGATAAATCCGTTTGAAAAAATAACACAAAGAGATCTAAGTGTCACCAAAAAAATCCTAACATAAAAATGAGCAGATGTCCAAATGTATTCAGGAAAACATAAAGTCTTAGATAAACGAATAGTATGGAAAGTCCATCAAATGTAGCATAGGGGATAAAGAGAAAAAGTATACTCATCCCCCTTGAGATGAAGAATGCAGTAGTATAACGCAAAAATGCCAGACAGAAATTTCCGCCATATATCAGAATCCGTGTTGTTTTGAGTCCCAAAGTCAGCAGAGGAATATGTGTCACAAAATTAAGTCTCAGGGTCACTGCAGCAGCTCCCACTCTACACGTGTTTCACCCTGCGGCTTCTTCACGGAGTGTGGATACTGCTGGAGTAGACTCACTATTTAAAAGAAAGTTCAGGAATAGAGACAGCTGTCCCCAGCATAATATCAATAGCTATTGGCTGGAAAATCAGAAGAAGAGGGAGGCGTGTATCTCTGCCCAGCTGTCTGCTATTTACACAGATCAGCAGCCCCGACGGTATCCATAGACGCATCTCTGTATCTGCGTTATGCACGTATACCTTCGCATGGCGTCATGATGTCATAACAGGATTATCAAATCAGGAGAGTTGCTCTTTGATTCATAGTAATATGGGGAGGCTGTTAAGGTATCTTATTCTGTATCCAGATTTATATCTGGATTTGGGAGATAGACTTATGCCTTATGTTTTTATGGTATAATGTCACACTTCCGACACTTGTTCTGTACACACTTCTCTATAGGTTTTGAGATATTTTTTGCCCATCCTTTTTTAAATACCACTGGCTTTTGGACTTGAAACATTACTGGACATTAGACTAAGAGGATTCTGAGTAAAACGAGAGACGGTGTTTTGTTTGAATACTTGGCCAGTGTGAAACATCAAGGGGTGGGTTAATGTTTCAAGTATACGAGGCAGGATGAAAGAGCCAACACAGCAGTACACATTATCTGTACAAATTGCCTTGCAAAAGACGCCTAACAGCTAATCCCATACACACACCGGCCCAGGACCATAAAACCAAAGAAGAGACAGTTACAGAAAAGTCAAAGACTGGGAGTATGCGCAGAAAATGATAACCAAAGAATGATGTAGTGTGACAGGTTTTAGAAAGGTATAAATACAGTAGTACACCCTGAATAAAATTCCTTTTTCTAAGAACCAAGGTGCCTGTCCATCACATGAGGACAGAGCCGTACTATTTATCCTAATTGCTTGCTGAGGATTAAATAAAACTAAATCTACCCTGTCTGACTCAATTTCCTTCACTGGCATATTTGTATAGATACACCATTTTCTGCAAATATTGTTCATTTATTTTAGAAACAAAGGCAAAAAAACAATCTATTTCTGATCCTACATGGAGCTTTTCCCATTGTCGCAGTCTTGACTGCTCCTGTAATTAATATATGTGAACCGTGAAAAGATTTTTGGAAGTAGATTTCTACATCGTTTGGGACTTACTGTCCTTTTGCCTTTGTTTGTGCATTTGTGTTGGCCACACAGACAGTTCTTTTCCCCCCTTTATTATCTTTCCCCCAACCCCGTTTCTCTTCAATTTATTGTGGAAACATATCTATTGTTCACTTATGTATTATATAGGAAGTATAAAAAGATTGTACTGTTACATAAATAATCCCACCAATAAGCACATGACAAGGCAATACGAGTCAAGCAAATAGTATATTTATCTTGTATACAGATTTTAGTGACATTGTGATGTGTTCTGGTTCGGGACGAGGGGAAAAAAACTAGGGTAGGGGCCAAATATGGTGGAGAGTAAGTGTTTTCTTCCCACTTGTTGGCGCAGCTATCACTCAACCTGATGAAGGAGCTGTAACCCCTGAAACAATGTGATTTCTCTTTAAAAAACATTAAAGAGGAATATATGAAATGTCTTTGTGACTACATTTCATTTACTACTAAGTGCCACCAAATAAATGTCTTCCCTTACTGAAATTGGGATGGGGAAGGACTCTCTTCCTGTTGATCTGCATCAGATGCCAGAAAAAAGACGTTATCTTCAGCATAAAGACACTGTGATTCCCAATCGTACTTCTATATGCACACACCATTATATAATTAAAGCAGCACACCCAGCTGTTTTTTTTATAACAATTTTTTTTGCAGGAACCAGGGAGTTCTCCAGAGATAAAATCGTAGTATTTACTAGCTTTGAGGGCTCGTGGTTCTAGGGCAGGGAGCAGGGGGTCAATGGAGCAGAAAAAGGGGGTCCGTGAAAAACAAAACAATACACAACTGCCTAAAAAAAAAATTCACCACTTTGCAGTTGTCCCACTCACCTCTCTGCAGAACACCATAAATGAGCACTCACACACCAAAACTGTCACACTACACACCAATTGCGCTGTAAACAAGTGGGTTAATTTAGAGTTTATATCTAAGGAGTCCTCAGTCTTCCTTATACTCAGAACATTTTAAGTTATGGTGGGTGAATAAGGCAACACAAAACCTCCACCGTTAGCATATAGCCAATAAAGATTATCACTTGTGAGCACATTCAAATGTCTTAGACAGGTCTGCAACCCTGCCTTTCAACCATTATCACCTAGCATACCGTGCTCCCACTGTAGCAAAGGATTCTGGGAAATGACATGCAAATAAGCACACAATGTGTTACTTTTTTCCTGGAATATCCATACACATGGAGCCCATGGCCGGCGATGCATTTGCATAAATGTGCTCCATGTGTATTGATATTCCAGGCAAAAGTGTTGCATTTGAGTGACAGTGGGAGGCAGTGACCATTGGCCAGAGCATGTCCAATCATGGGACAGACCTGGTGCCCTCCTGGCTTTACTTAAAGGAAGTACCGCCCCAAATTCAGTAGTTCCTCTCCCCACTTGAGAGAGGCAGCGATCACGTAGGACTGCCCAGATCTGAGTGATATCCTATACCTCTGTTCCTGCTAGAGGGCCAGGGAAGAGCTAGGACAGCTGGGGTGCCCTAGGCTTCAGTGGTTGACCAGGGACCATCATCCAGTCGATAGCTGATCCTGAGAAGCTGTGATTGGGCAGACCACTGCTGTGTTGAGCGTGGACACAATAAAGACCGTTTCTGTTTGCATACTGTATACCTCCTGCCTGGGTGTGATCTCACTGGGAGGAGAGGGAGTATTTCTACCATAGGAGATCGCCTCCATTCATCTTGGAGTCTGCGGCAGATGGAGGTGCTACACTTCTAGAGAACCATGTGGGTAATGTACCCCAGAAAGCTGATCCTGTGTCCCCACTACCATCAGCGGACAGCTCACCCCTCCTGTTACCAGCAGGTATCATGCACCACGTGACTAGTAATGTCCAAATCTCCTACCGGGTGAGCGAAACACCGTTACATATATATGAAACTGTGTGCAGGAAGAGGAGGAAACTAATTGAGGAGGAAACCAATTATCTAATATTTGCAATAGATATCTTCTCACATTTTATATTATTACTGTTTTTCCCTTTTCAGATTTACACTGATATTATTATGGGTTGTACACAAGATGTATCTTGCATAATGTTAATCTGTAATGAATGCGAATAGAGTGTCCCCTCTGTCACCTTTGGATCTGCAAGTCAAGGAATGTCTCAGGAATTATTATGATTTCTTTTAAAGCTTGCTCCGAGCAGTTAGAATAACACCTGGTGGTGTATTTGTAACCTGTTACGTGTCATTTTAATGTAAGCATGGCTTTCCTTAATGCTTTTAATGCCACCTAAATCAGAGGCCCATGACATTCTATGTTAAACCCACGAGAAACAAGTTCACCTCTTGGTTGCTGACTTGCTTAAACCTCATATACCTCATATGGAACCTACTGTACACTAAAACTAGAACACTAGTCCAAGTGCCCATCTGTAGGTGTTTGTGCCATACCTTAAAAAATATATTTTATAGTTTTTTTTATTTCTATTTTAGATTTTTAATTGTTTTTATAATTGTATACTTGTTTTAAAAATGGTCATGCATTACGATGATATTTTAGTATTGACCTGCGTATTTCTTGATTTGTTTTTCTGTTAAAACCAAACTCAAAAGCAAAACACAAACATATTTATATATATACACATACTGTATGTATACTGTATGTTAGATGTCACTGATTTAAATGGGCAGTGGGCCAAACATATCACAACAAAAAATGACTATCGTTGAACAAAGATGGTGCTGAACTGCATTCCCAGGGAGTACAAAAAGCCAAGGTGACAACCGAAAGTAAGATAGGAGGATGACATTAAAAAAAAAATGTGTTGGAACAACATGGAGAAGAGAGGATTGCAACCACAGTACCTGGAAGTTCATTGGGGAGGCCTTTATCCAGCAGTGGATCGATAAGGGCTGAAGATGATGACGATGGTGAGGATATATGTATAAGTATTGTCTATATGTTAGATATTTCATTAAAAAAAAGAAGACATTAATATTAGGAAATCATATTAAAAGAAAATCTATGTATTGATGTGCTTGGTCTGCAGGACGTTGAACAACCCTCTTCTGCAAACTTCAACATTCTCTTCTCTGGGTGTCACCTTCTCTCCTTGACCTCTGATATTCTTCTATAGTGTGAAAAATTAATTGTTTCTATATGCCATAAATAGTGACAGCCTGTCACAGCCTCTCAGAGTATGTGGAGCTTCACTTCCCAAGCTTTCCTTTCCTATAGCTTTATTTCTGCAAACTCTACTGCAAAAATGCTAGCTGCTCATCACAAGGCATGTTAAACGGCCTTTGTGTTCATGTGCACGCATGGTTGGGCAATTCAAAATAATGTATACAAACTTTGAACTTTTAAATATAATGTTATTTAAATGTATTCAGTGTAGCACATATTAAAGATGCATCATTTAAAAAAAAGTTGTATACATTATTTTGAAACACTGTGTAACTATATATAATTAAATCACATCATTGCACGTTTTAGTTAATGTAGCCTTTTAAAAAAGGTTTAATAAGACCACTCTGGGAGAAGATATAAACGATCCCCTTGGAAATTCAAAGGTGTTGATAGATTTTTGTTTATTCAAGGTGGGGAGGGGGTAAGACATGTATTTTTGCCTTTTTTTTTTTTTAAACTTTGTGTTGGAGAAAGAGGTAAAAGCACCTTAAGTGGTACTATCCAGATTCCAAGAGACCGTATTTTGGATTTATTTGGTTGGGGTTAAGTGTCCAGTAGTATGTATCCATTGGGTAAACGGTTCAAGAAGTGGCAGTATTGTGGGTGTTAATATGTCAATATTGTTGCAGCATTGTGGGTGCTAATTGTGTTACTAACATTGCAGCATAGCGGCATGGTGTAATGTTTGTTGTGGGAACCTTGCTCGTTAGCTCTTTGGTGGAGGTCAGTGTGGTGATAGGCAGGGCTGTCTTAACAGCATTATATAGTAGGCCCCCTGGCAAAGCAGTGCACTGGGCCCTGCCTACACAACCACTCACAGGAATAAAAATGTAAATTATCGATAAAATAAACTTATATTTAGTGGTATGGATTTCACTAACACGTAATAAGTCTACAGTTTCTTTTTCCACACTTCACTTTCTTATACTGCCTCTAACCCTTGCCGTTCACCACACAAATAGAATTCTTGGAACACAAACAGCGGAGGCTCTGCTTCCGATGATGGAAATGCACACTGTCAGCAATTGTTGTCCCCAGCCGTTAATTGCCTCCCACGAATTCGTTACAATATTCTGCTTCCATAACATTGCAAGCAATAAAAACGGCGAAATTTATCTCGTGAATGCAGACACGCCAACTCTCCGCTACCGAGTTAGCTACCGAGTTAGCGGGAGATCTGAATGCTGAGGCGGGTGATCGGGTAATTAGTGTTATATTCTGGTCTGTGCATAGATTAGCATGGGGCCCCTATGCTCGTGGGGCCCCCGGGCAATTGCCCAGTGTGCCCATGCATTAAGACGGCACTGGTGATAGGGTAGCAGTGCCATACGAAGCTAACACGGTGGGTATGGGAGTGACCTCCCGGTAATGTGTTTTGATCAATGTCATCAGCCTCTTAGCAGTGGTGGCAATTTGGGGTTCATGTCCCAGATACCCTGGGGGCTTTATTGTGTGCGTTGATTCAGTGCAAACTGACGGGTCATTGGGGAAGTTATCGCGTATATTGGATAACATGTTCTATTTAATAAATGCTGTGATCATTTATATCCACTAATTAAGGTGTCAGTGTGTTTATTCAAGGATGGGAAGAGGGGACAAAATCCGAGGCTAGCGAAGTCATGAAATATATGGGTAAGAAATAGCTGCAGCTGTTCTAATGCAGCCTCGTGGCAATAAGGCAAACAATGACAGGTAGCTTTGTGTGAGTGCCGTGTATGCATAAACAGTGTCAAGAGCACCCATTTCATATGGAATAAAAAAAGAGAGGAGACAGAGGGATCCTTGAGTGCCTCTGCGGTCAGTTTATAGTGCCCTTAAACTAGAACAATAAAAGTTGGTAATAAAAGTGAGCAGCGTGTATATAAAATTACTGGAACGCAGCTTCCCCCCTCCCCCGGAGAGGGATAAATCATTCATTTCCATGTGTTCGAGTGACCGCTTGACTTGCTGGTGGCTTTAATTCACTCTGCAAGCTGTTGGGGATAAATCATGCTTAAAACTCCTGGGAGAGATACTGTCTGTATACATATCTATATCTGTCAGGAGGAGGTGTCTAGGTGGGAATTGTGAGACATGAGTTATAGGTTTCGGGCTAGATCATTGTGACCTGGGGCAAGTCACTCTGTCTCACTGTGCCTGGAATTCAAAATTATCATTACACTATATTTTCTGTACAGCGCTAACGCTGTGCTTGTTGCTGAAAATATGATATATGCATTGCTTAATAAGTGATTTACAACTTGCCCATCACTCCTTGTATATGCAACTTAATACAAGAACAAAGAAGTGATATAAATTCTCCTATTGCTCAGTATAGCCACTCTATATAACTGCTCCTATTGCTCCATATATCTGCTCCATAAAACTACTATTATTGCTCCATGTAAGTCTAGAACTCCGTCTACTTCTTCTAACTCCCCATATTGTTAGCTGAGAGAACTGAGAAAACAGCATATACAGCACAATGATGCTACAAGACACTCATCCTTTATGCATTACTTTTAGCTTACTACCCACTACAGTGCGGTGTCTGTGCCAGGAAATGAAACTGCCGAGTGCTAGGCATGGAGGTCCCATAACCAGAGACTGATTAGCTCCTCTGGTGGCACAGGGGTTGCTTTGGCGGTGGGTGGAAGGAATTTAGGGGAGGGGGCTAAGGGTTTAGCTCCAGAAGCATGGAGGAAAAACAGTGGTGCATGGCAGAGGTTCTGCTGGCCATAGAGGAGGTAATGAAGAGGAACAGTGAGCAGGTACGATGTAGCAGTGCTTATTGGCCGTGTGCCTGCATGGATGGGGTGTAGCTTCATCCCATATGGTGACAGAGGATGCTGAAAGGTGGCAGGAAGCTGGTTTGTAGCCCCAGGAAACCTGGAACATCAGAAATATTAAAGTCATTGTTGGGAGCTGGTCTGCCGACCGATTTCCTAAGGCCTAGGACTAGAGTTTTGCCTTGGCCCTCCCCCTCGCTCCCGAGATGGCGCCGCACTCCCCCCCTCCCCTGATGGCGCTGTACCACCCCTCCCCCCTCTGTCGGCAGCCTTGCGAGTCCTCCCTTTTCACACCTGTATTTTTATCTCCCCTCTATCTCTCACTCTACCCCCTCTCTCTCTTACACCCCTCTCTCCGCTATCACTCAATTGCCCCCTCTCACTCAATCCCGCTCGCTCAACCCCCTCCTCCTCACACTCATTTCCCTTCCTTCTCTGGCCATACACACAATTCCCCCAATACCCATACAATTAAGCCTCACACACAACCACCCTTAGGATGGCAGAGCAGTCTGACTTCTGGCAGCATGCATACCAGAAGGCCGCAGGTAAGGCCATGACTATATCAGCTCTGGCAGGGTGTGTACGCTTCCTCGTGATGTCACAGGGCGATGTCACGCCCGAAACCTGCACTGCAGGCAGAAGGCATTTGAGGCGACAGATAGGAGTGGAGGGAGGCGTGGCCATGACGTCACATCAGCGGTTCACCCTCATTGGCTGAACCGCTTATGTGATGCGGGTATCGTCCATAAAAATACATTTCTCATATCTGTTTGAAAATCACTTGCTTGTATGCGCCTGTCGCGCACGTAATCGCATGCACTATATTATCAGAGGCTGGCCCAGGAACAGCGTACAGTCAGGGGGAAAAGACTGCACCTTTACCAGTAGGAACGTCAGATGTTTCCCTGCAGAATGGATGGAAGGGGGATGGGGGGGAGAAGGAGGGGAAGGCCCTCAGGTATGATGGACTGTAGATCGGACATGGATCAATGTAGCAAGGATATGTGTTAGACGTGCCCCCTCAGTTGAGAGGGCAAGAGATGGAATTAGCCCCATAATGAATTTGCATTGGTGATAAGGCTGGGGGCTTGGCTAGTCTCATGGCAGAGGGATTGCAGAGCCTGATACATGGTATAATGCTGGACACAGTCATAACGTGCTTTACAGGATGCTGCAGTTAGGGCAGGTAGGTTGTCACAAGAGCAGAAAACAGTGAAACCTTTGTGGAAGAGTGGGGAGGGACAAGAGCAGCAGACTGAGCATGTTTTGTTGCAATTCAAAGTTTTTGAGATTATTTGGATGCTAGTTTAGGTCAGAAGTGGGTGGAGGTGACAGGACGGTTTATGGAGAATTGTGTACATCTTTCGAAAGTTGGGGGTGAATATGTTTAACCTGGGGTTGGCAGGAGGTCTTTAGATGGCAGTGAGTTTCTTATGAAATGGGTCAAGGTCAATTTAAGAAGTTAAACATCATGTTGGTGGTGTTATCAGGAGGTCTAGGTGAAGTTCTTACAAAAAAATAAGGATCTTAATGTTAAGTGGATCTGTAGGTAGAACCTGGGACATGTCTAGCCATGGCAGCAGGTATGCATGACCCTGCTATGATGACATCAGACCAGGAGGATGATTGATGTATGTACGTGTGAGCCATGGTGAAAATAATCATGAGTTCAACAGATGGGCCTTCTGGAAGAATGTGGGGAACTCATGTACAGGTAGTCCTCGTTATCTAACATTTCACTTTACAATAAATGGCATATCCAACGGTTTACAATGCAACCCTAAGGGCCCTTTTCGACGCCTGAATCCGTATCCAACGCACACCGCCACTGATTAACATGGACTCACTTTACAACGGTTTCACTATCCCATGCTACTTCCAGAACGGATTCTGTTGGATAACCTAGAACTGCCTGTATACGTTTATGAATGAAGCTGTGGCCGTTATACCCATATTTTGTTTTTGTGGTGAAAGTTGGGGGAAGAGCATTTTGGAGCACAACTGGTCATGTCAGGTTAATGCTCTCAATTGGGGGGTTGCTTTGCGATACATTAGAGGTTTTTCCAGGGTTAAATAAGGTTAGAAGAATGGGGAAAAAGTCAGAAGATTCAAAACAAGACTGATAGTTATTTCAAAGCCTTTTTATCATGCCGTGCAAGCTAATTAATTTCCCACACTCATTCACTTAATTGAAACTTAATTAAATAGCTCTGACAACAGGTTTATGAAATATCAATCAATGGTAGCTAAAAATAACAAACTGAATATTTGTAAAGTATACTTTGTGTCTTGTAAATGTCAATGGACTCTGACATCTGAAAAACGAAATCCTTGTGGCTGGTAATGTGAATGCTGCCTAGCGGTCAGTGCATTTTCATGTAATGATTTAGGCTAATTTATTATTAGCTAGCATGCCTTGGAAAGCAATTCCAGTACCACTGTGTATTTAGTGTTTTTATTAAGGAAATTGGCAATAATGCACAAAGGGGTTATTAATTAAAACTATAAGAGTGCCAATCGGGGACTATCGCAGTATAATGAAGAACACCCTAAATGCCTTATTGAAATACACTCATCACAATATATATTGTCTTGTGTTTATTACTGTATAATGATACATTTGTGACTGCTTCAGGCTAGGAACACTTTTTATGCAATGCAGAACTACAGCATGCTGTAAGATTTTAATGATGATATATTTTAGTGAAGTTAGTTTACCGAGTTACAGAAAAGCAATCAGCAGTATGCTACTGAATCTCTTAACCCCTTCCTTGCCAGAGGGGCAATAAAGGTTTTGATCTTGCAGGAATTGGTTAGTTGCCTGTAGAAACTAAATGTAATTTAAAATAACTTTGCTTGACAGATTTCCTTTTCTTGAATCAGCAATTTCAGGATTTTAGTAACACAATCAGAAAGGCCGATCTATCCCGACGGACCAGGTAGAAAAAAGAAACCATCATGACAAGGTACATGTACTGCAGGCCTGCACAACTCGTAAAGTGAGAAGGGCCGAACTACTCCAAGGAAAAAAATTTGGGCCACACGGGTAAAATCATCATCATCATCATCATCATCATCATCATCATCTCTCCCCCAGCACCCCTCATCCTCATATCTCCACCAGCACCCTTCATTATCATCCTCATATCTCCCCCAGAACCCCTCACTATCAACCTTTGCGATACTCCCCATCTATCTCTCATACCCCCATCTCTCCCCCTCACCCACACACATAATACTCCCCCTCCACATCAAACACACAAAAAAACCCTGCACACCGCACACATCCCACCCCCACTGCACCTCACATCATTCTCCCCACCTGCACCTCACATCATTCTCCCCCCTGCACCTCACATCATTCTCCCCCCCTGCACCTCACACCATTCTCCCCCCCTGCACCTCACATCATTCTCCCCCCTGCACCTCACATCACTCTCCCCCCCTGCAACTCACATCACTCTCCCCCCCCTGCAACTCACATCACTCTCCCCCCTGCAACTCACACCACTCTGCCCCCCCTGCAACTCACACCACTCTCCCCCCCTGCAACTCACACCACTCTGCCCCCCCCTGCAACTCACACCCCTCTCCCCCCCTGCAACTCACAACACTCTCCCCCTCCCCTGCAACTCACACCACTCTCCCCCCCTATAACTCACACCACCCTCCCCCCTCACAAGGAAAACAGAGTCGGGCCCCACAGCCCATTTCAGCAGCCCCCCCAGCAGCCCCACACAGCTCATATCAGCAGCCCCCCACAGCCCATATCAGCAGCCCCCCGTTCATTTCAGCAGCCCCCCACAGCCCATATCAGCAGCCCCCCACAGCCCATATCAGCAGCCCCCCACAGCCCATATCAGCAGCCCCCAGCCCATTCCATTTCAGCAGTCCCCCCCAGCCCATTCCATTTCACCAGCCCCCCCATATGTCAGCAGCCCCCCATATGTCAGCAGCCCCCCACCCCCTCCCATGTCAGCAGCCCCCCACCCTTATCCCATGTCAGCAGCCCCCCTCCCCCCTCCCATGTCAGCAGCCCCCCACCCATGTCAGCAGCCTCCCACCCATGTCAGCAGCCCCCCACCCCCTCCCATGTCAGCAGCCCCTCACCCCCCTCCCCTGTCAGCAGCCCCCCTCCCATGTCAGCAGCCTCCACCCCACTCCCATGTCAGCAGCCCCTCACCCCCTCCCATGTCAGCAGCCACTCACCCCCCTCCCCTGTCAGCAGCCCCCCTCCCATGTCAGCAGCCTCCACCCCACTCCCATGTCAGCAGCCCCCCTCCCATGTCAGCAGCCCCCCCAGCCCATTCCATGTCAGCTGCCCCCCACCCCCCTCCCATGTCAGCAGCCTCCCTCCCATGTCAGCAGCCCCCCACCCCCCTACCATGTCAGCCGCCCCCTTCCCATGTCAGCAGCCCCCCTCACATGTCAGCAGCCCCCCCAGCCCATTCCATGTCAGCAGCTCCCCATCCCCCTCCCATGTCAGCAGCCCTCTCCCATGTCAGCAGCCCCTCACCCCCCTCTCATGTCAGAAGCCCCCCAAGCCCATTCCATGTCAGCAGTCCCCACCCCCCTCCTTTGTCAGCAGCCCCCCTCATGTCAGCAGCCCCCTCCCATGTCAGCAGCCTCTCTCCCCCCTCCCATGTCAGCAGCCCCACAGCCCATTCCATGTCAGCAGCCCCCCACCTCCCTCCCATGTCAGCAGCCCCTCCCATGTCAGCAGCCCCCCACCCCCTCCTATGTCTGCAGCCCCCCACCCATGTCAGCAGCCCCCCTCCCATGTCAGCAGCCTCTCTCCCCCCTCCCATGTCAGCAGCCCCACAGCCCATTCCATGTCAGCAGCCCCCCACCTCCCTCCCATGTCATCAGCCCCTCCCATGTCAGCAGCCCCCCACCCCCTACCATGTCTGCAGCCCCCCACCCATGTCAGCAGCCCCCCTCCCATGTCAGCAGCCCCCCACCCCCTCCCATGTCTGCAGCCCCCCACCCATGTCAGCAGCCCCCCTCCCATGTCAGCAGCCCCCCACCCCCATGCTTACCTGGTAATGGTGATGGCAGGGAAGCGTGAGGGAAGCACGAGGGATGCGCGCTCTAGCAGCAGACCCGGAAGTTCCGGGTCGCGCTACACTGCTAGAGCGCATCCCCGTGCCGGAGGAGGGAGGAGGGAGTTTAGAAGTTAGGGGATAGTGCGCACCGCGCACAGACACTGCTGGAGCGCATCCTTCTTTCCCAACCAGGGAAGGGGGGTGAAGAAGAGGGGGGTGAAGAAGGGGCAGTGAAGAAGGGGGAGGTGAAGAAGGGGGGTTGAAGGGGGTCCATTGCGGGCCGCACGGGCTGCCCCGGTGGGCCGCATGCGGCCCGTGGGCCCTATGTTGTGCAGCCCTGATGTACTGTATCAGCAAGGTGCAAAGGGGAAGCATATTTCAGAGAAAGAAAAGTGCTAGAGCAAGAGTTTGCGCTCTCAAGCTGGAGGGTGGTGGGTTCAGGAAAAATGTGAGGACCTCCTTATTTACGGAAAGGGTGGTGGATTCATGGAAAAGGCCTCCGACAGAGGTGGGAGAGACCAATACAATAAGAGAATTCAAAACTGTTTGAGATAGACATAAAGCTTTCCTAACTATGAAAGATAGAAAATAATCATCTCACAGGGTCTGAGGTTTCACAACAGGTACGAAAATTGGCAGAATGGGGGCGACCAAGGGTTCTTAATGTATATGTCTTAAATTGCTTGGTTTCTCTATCCACACCTGCACATGAACAAGTACTGCAAAACTGATTCCATCCTGGCTTGCAACAGTCCCGAATTTGTATTGCAAGGGAAAGTTTGGAGGGAACTTACTCAAGCTCTCACAAAGCTAGGTTGGCGGTAGAGATGTGCCAATAGCTTTGTGAGAGCTTGAGTAAGCAAAATGAGATGTGCCAACCTAGCTTTGTGAGAGCTTGAGTAACCAAAATGTTGCTTAGGTCCGCTAACCAGGTGTATGTTCAAAAAAAATCCTAAACATCGCAAAAAAAAAGTCAAAATGAGTTACATGACCAATGTGGGCGGTGCAAGGTGACATGACCCTTTATATTCTGCCATTTCCTGGTAAGAAATGGGAAACTCTGATTATATATTTTTCCGCTTATTTAAGAAAAAATTTGCTTATTTTCAGGAAACGCAAAAATGTTTCAGAATGTCAGCTAAACTGCTAAATTAAAGCAACATTTGCAAAAATCTTGCAAACTGACTTCAACATTTGCACATATCTAGTTGGTGGTATTGCAGATATAAATCAGCTAAATAGCTAATGCTTCTACGCTGCAGATAATGAATCAGCAAAGCTGTGTTATAGGCAAATGGATTTTTCTCTGTTGCCCATGGTTTTTTTAACCTCTGTAGTGAAATTTACTGGAATTGCAGAGCACAATAGAGGCACCTCTAGTAAGAAAGGGGTTTACCTAATTACTATTACTTGTGTCTATGAAACAATTATGTATTCATTTGTGAATTATATCACACAGAGATCCCTGTGGAATTTACTGCAGTTGTGAGAGTTTCCAAAGACTTTGGGCAAATTTGATTGACATTCAGAAAACATAGGGTCACACAATGCAATTAAAACGATCTAATGGCCTCACTGAGGAGCGACAAGCCTGGGAAGTCAATCAGGCTGATATTGCAATTACGAGTGATGATGAACTTACAGATTGAGTGAGTGTTGTTCAGGATGACTGACATGGAAGAAGGGAAGGTTATTGAGTTATGCAATTAAGACTACATTCTCACCTAGAATCAAAGTGAAGTCATTGAAGTAATATATTGAATGGGTTAAATCCAGGTTTAAAGGCTGCACCTTGAAAACAGCACTATTTTAATATTTTACATATACAGTTACATACATATGGTTGTTTTTCAGCATAATAGACCTGGGGTGTCTTGCAGAGCTCAACCGCAATGCTCCCAGGTCTATAGCCACCAGTTGCAGGTAAATTAAACTTTAAAACTCACAGACAATAATACTTCTGTAGGAGAATAAATTGACTAAGTCAGACTTGGTTTGGAGGTGATGTTTTGGCTTTCTGTTAGGCCCCATGCAACCATATATATAACATTTTTTTCCACATGAATTGGCTAAAGTTAAAAGTGTCATTTCCATGTAACTCAAGGGTCCCCAAAGCATCACAGAGAGCTGAGAGCATCACATGAAGTTGAGAGCTGAGAGCTGAAGGCCTCACAGGAAGCTGAGAGCTGAAAACTGAGAGCATCACAGGAAGCTGAGAGCTGAAAACTGAGAGCATTACAGGAAGCTGAGAGCTGAAAACTGAGAGCATCACAGGAAGCTGAGAGCTGAAAACTGAGAGCATCACAGGAAGCTGAGAGCTGAAAACTGAGAGCATCACAGGAAGCTGAGAGCTGAAAACTGAGAGCATCACAGGAAGCCGAGAGCTGAAAGCATCACAGGAAGCTGAGCGCTGAGTGCTGAAAGCATCACAGGAAGCTGAGCGCTGAGAGCTTAAAGCACCACAGGAAGTGGAGAGCAACACAGGAAGCTGAGAGCTAAGAGCAGAAAGCTATAATGCCACTGACATCCTACTCTGCTCTTCTAAAATATTGTACTTATTTTGTAAATGAATATTACTCCCTTCGTAGCTGTATTGTTAACACAATTGAAAAGGATAAATGCACCTCCCACTTGAAAAGGTGCACAAGGCGAGTTGACTTACATGTCAACCTCCATGTTTACCTATGTACCACATTTCACCTGGGGTGATAAACCATCTGTATCCTCCTGGTGATCTCTCATTCTCTGGTTATTTTGCTCTCTTTCTGGCGGTCTTTCTCGTGGTCTCTCTTTCTGGCTGTCTTTTAAGCTCACTCTATCTCTGCTTCTCGCCTGGCCTGTCTCTGTCTCTCTGGCCATCTCTCTTTCTCTGCCTCTCTCTTTCTATGGGGCCTATGCCCTAAGCAGCGATAAGCTACTTATCGCTGCCTTATCGCCAAAAAGGCCTACAGCGATTCAGTAAGCCCCGATAAGTCGGCGATAAGAGAAAAAAAAAGAGCGGCGATAAGCCACTTATCGCCAGGTTTTCAAACTCGTGCAATTCTAGTAGCCCTGATTAGCTTATCGAGGCAAATCGCCGCTCTTAAATTGAGATTTCCTCTCAAAATCGTCCCGTAGGAAACGTTGGCAAGAAGGTGGTGAGAAGCTGCCGATAAGCGGCGAGAATAAAAACCGCATTTTTCCTGCATCAGATTGATGCCGGAGTCTCCAGAGCTGATACCCATTAATACCAGCACCGGAGGCCCCCGTCACATATCTGATACAATAAAAATGCCTTTGCCGGCAACTTCATTACCTTGGTGGCTAACCGCTAAGGCAATTAAGGGGTTAAGGAACAACAGCAGCTTTATTGGGCGCAGGGGGGTGAGTGAAGTGGGTACTTGGGCCTTCATTCACCCCCTCTTCCCCAATTATCATTACAATATGTACTAACCACCAATACACAACCCACCCCCCCTGTGCCCCCACATAAAACCTTAATTTGTTTTTATAATAATAATAATATAATAATAAAGGTTAAGCCCACTTTGTTGCCCCTGATCCATGTTTTGGTGTCCTAGAGGGTCAGCTCTTGGACCTGGCTGTCGCGCATGCATTACTGTGACTGTGTGTAAATTATGCGACAATGAAAAATGTTTGTGTTTTTGTCTTTTTCCAGGAGTGCCTGCAAGCAGAGATTGTTTGGCTAGGAGTTTCCGGTGGGATTTGCAGAGAAAGTCTTTGCAGATTGTGGCTATGTAGCGGGGTCCCCGAGTTACGGGATATCCCAAAGATGTACCTGAGAATTAGGTGCGATTCTCGGATGCATTGAAGCAGTGCCCCAGTCAAAATCCTACCCTGGAAACATTCTTGCGACTCACCGCTAGGAGTCCCTGCTTCAGCACAGACCAGAAAGGTAAAAAGGGCATAGGGGATCAAGGTATCCCCAGAATGGTACCGGGGTCCCTAGTATAAGGAGGGATGCCCAGTTTATGCCCAAGTCACCCTGACCCTGGCATAGGGGTTCAGGGGGTGCTCCAAATATGTGATAAAGCTGTGAGGGTTTTATTTGTGTGCCAAATGTAAAGTGAGGTTTCTAAAGTGTGGCAGGGATAAGGCTAGTAAGATTAGAGGGTATATCTCCTTATCCTATCCCTGACACCAGAAAGGGGACAGACATTTTTAGCACAAGATACTATAAAAGGTATATTTTATTAAAGATTATATTTAATAGGTATATATCCTTGTAACCTGTATATGAACTGTGGAATTTCCAAGTCCCGGCTTTCGAGAGACCAGTTGGCCACCAGGCGTGGTGACACTGTCTGCTCAGGTCCCGGACTTGAAAGCCAAGGTGTTAGAACAGGCGGGGTACATGAGTTACACTCAAGTACCCATGTCCTGGCATAACAAAGGGCTATCCGGCCACCATTTGCCGAGCCCCAGACTTTGAGGAGCTTGGCCCAGTGGGAGGTTCAATATGCTAAGAGGCTGAGATGCCAGGTTGGCGCATGCCCCTTAGCAAAATTTGAAATCAGTGCCTGCCCCGACTTCAGAATACCGGCAAATCGGTGATAGGCTGACAGAGAAATTCCCACGCGCTGATTGGCTGTAGTGTTTTGTGAATGGGACTCCAAAACCTATAAGAGACCTAGCAGCCAATCAGGACCTCAGATTCTAAGTGCCAAACAATCAGAGGCAAATTCAAGATCCCAAAAAGATGCTCTGAGAGAAATAGACACGAGCCGGCACTAGTATAACGCCTGTATGCCCGCAGACCTGGCCAGTCTCCAGTACTGAGGTGGGTAGGGTTATAACATGCACCCACAGCAGTGAGGGCGTGCCCGGAGTGTGGTAGTGCGTTGCCGGGCCTGTAGAAAGAGGGTTAAGGTATACTTGCAACGCCTTGGGTTTCAGAGTTCGGATAGTGATGTCCGTGTGCCAGAGTTCAGGGGCAATAGAGAGCAGGATAATGATGTCCGTAAGCCAGAGTCCAGGGGTAACAGATGGCAGCGAAGTCGTATCCGTAGGCAGGGTTCAAGGGCAGGAGTGAGCAGGTAATCCAGTACAAATGGTATATGTGGTGCTCAATAATTGAAACAGGTTCCACATGTGTGTAATAATGACATCATAAATCCACAATTGGTAGTCCAGTTGCAATGAAGTGCCCCCAATTAAATATAACAAAACTGAAGGGGAATGTACAAAGTACAAAGCAGAGTTCAAGCCAGGGAGATCCAGAGGTAAGCAGGAGCAGGAACAAACACTGAAAGAGACAGGAGAACCAAGCATAGGACTGCACACACAGGGGTCACAAGAAGCTATGCAGAGCAACGAGCTAGAGGACAGACAGGGGTTATAAAGGAGGGAACACCAATGGGAGAGAGAGGAGAAGTAGAGGGTGAAGTGAGAGGCAGCAGGGATAGGTGAGAAGGAGAGAGGGAGGAGACAGGTAAATCAGAGAGGGAGATGGCTTGTATAGCATGGGGGGCGAAGCCAGAAGTCTGGGGAAGTTTACAAGAGGAGCGTGTGCGCGCGCCCTCTGTAAGGTTGGGGTGTGCGCGCACAGGCTG
The DNA here is from genome assembly GCF_040206685.1 of Ascaphus truei. NCBI lineage: Eukaryota > Metazoa > Chordata > Amphibia > Anura > Ascaphidae > Ascaphus > Ascaphus truei. The sequence continues at coordinate 175,587,887 of NC_134487.1, read as the reverse complement.
TGTCAGAAAGCATGTGGGCGGAGCGCCGCGCCGCGGGGACACCCGCCGAGGGAGGAGAGAAAACCGAAGGAGTGACTGCAGAAGGTAAAGGGACTGGAGGGGATACAGAGGGAGGCCGCGAGCAGGGAGTACTGCGGAGGGGATCGGGCGTTTGGGAATGCGCGCGCGCCCTGCGGGGAATGAACGGAGACGCTGGGAGCGCGTCAGGGGATGCCCCAGAGGGACAGATGCGGGAGAAGGAAGGGAGAACAGAACGACGAGTCAAGGGAGGAAGATCAGAGGCAGGGGGAAGCGCGGTGCCGGGGACACATGAATAGGAAGGAATCCCCTGAACCGTCACTGTATCCCCCCCTTGAGGATCGATCTCCAGGCGATCCTGCCATGGTTTCTGGGGGAATTTCTGATGGAATTGCCGGAGGAGTTTGGGGGCGTGGATGTGACGTGACAGAATCCATGAACGCTCTTCTGGGCCATAACCCTTCTAATGGACGAGGAACTGTAGGTTATTTCTGGACCAACGGGAGTCAATTATGGAGTGAATTTCGTATTCTTGCTGTCCGTGAGTGTTCACCGGGTTGGGTTTTCTGGAACGGTCCGGGAAGTGAGAGCTCTGGATAAATGGTTTGAGTAGGGATACATGGAACACAGAAGGAATCCTCATGGTGGGAAGAAGTGCAACCAGATTGATCCTCTCTAATATCTTGAAGGGGCCCAAAAATCTCGGGGACAACTTTGGAGACGGGGTCTTGAGCCTTATATTTTTTGAGGACAACCACACTCTGTCTCCGGGTTTGAACGAAGGGCCCGGTTGACGACGTCGATCTGCCTTTGTTTTTTGTCTTGAGACGGCAGTTTGTAGGGTCTTAAGGATCCTCCTCCAAGAATTCCGAAGGGTAGAAACATGAGAATCCGCTGCGGGAATGCCAGAAGGGAGGGAGGAGAGGGGAAGACTGCTAGGGTGGAAACCGAAATTAATGAAGAAAGGGGACTCTTGCGTATATTCATTTTTAAGAGAGTTGATAGCAAATTCAGCCCACGGTAACAGATCCACCCAGTTGTCTTGAGATTCGGAGACGAAACATCTGAGATACTGCTCTAAGGTCTGATTCATTCTTTCTGTCTGACCATTGGTCTGAGGGTGATATCCAGAAGAAAAAAGGAAGGGAAATACCAAGTCTCTGGGAAAACGCACGACAGAACTTAGAGATGAATTGAGAACCTCCGTCAGAAACAATCGAAATAGGGACACCGTGCAATCTGAAAATTTCCTTAGAAAAAATATTGGCCAAAGTAGCAGAATTAGGAAGACCCTTGAGGGGAATAAAGTGTGAGTGTTTAGAAAATCTGTCTACAACAACAAGAATTGGGAATTCCTTTCGAATTGGGATGTTCGAAAATGAAGTCCATAGAGATGTGTTTCCGAGGTTGCTCCGGAATGGGGAGAGGCATGAGAAGGCCAGAAGGTTTGTGATGGGCGGATTTACTCTGGGCACATACCAGACAAGCACTGGTGAAATAAAAAATGTCCTTGTTCATCTTAGGCCACAAAAAGGTCCATTTAATAATATCCTAATAAGATCCGCTGTCCTCTTGAAGCCTGGATGACCGGCCGATCTAGAAGAATGTCCCTAAAGTAAAATTGTGTGGCAAAACCGTGGAGCTGCATATAAGCGTCCTTCAGGTACCCTGAATCTCCTGGGAATGTAAACCTGGGCCTTGTTGATTTCATCCAACACATCAAAATTATTGGCAGAGATTATGCACCTGGTGGGAAGAATAGATTCAGTGGACTCATTGGATTCATTCTCCGTGGCAAACTGACGAGAGAGAGCGTCTGCTTTGATATTTTTGGTACCCGGAATATAAGAAATGGTATCGTTGAAACGGGAAAAAAAAAGAGACCAACGGGCCTGACGAGATCCTAATTGTCGAGCCCCCTCGATATACAGTACATTTTTGTGATCAGTGAGGATGGGAATAGGCTGCTTGGTACCTTCGAGAAGATGCCTCGACTTCTGGAGAGCCAATTTAATGGCCAATAGCTCACGATTCCCAACATCATAATTTCTCTCGGCAGACGAGAATTTCCAAGAAAAAAAACCACAGGGATGGAGTTTTTCTTGGGGAGAGGATCTCTGAGAGAATACTGCACCGGCTCCCACATCCGAGGTGTCAACTTCTAACGTGAAGGGAAGTGAGGTATAAGGATGTCGTAGGATGGGTGCAGAGACAAAGGCTTTTTTGAGAAACTCGAAGGCGTTAATGGCTTCGGGAGACCAAGACGTGGGGTCGGCACCTTTTTTGGTCAATGCGGTGATGGAGAGAGCAATGGAAGAAAAATTACAGATGAATTTCCTGTAATAATTGGCAAAGCCAAGAAAGCGCTGCATGGCCTTGAGAGAATTTGGCAGCGGCCAGTCGAGAACAGACTTTAATTTCTCCTGGTCCATAGAAAAACCTTGGTTAGAGATATAGTCTAAGAAGGCAGTAGACATCTGGTGGAACAAACACTTCTCCATCTTGGCGTATAGGCGATTAGCACGGAGCCTAGAAAGTACCAATTTGGTATGGTGAATGTGCTCATCTAAGTTTTTAGAAAAAATGAGAATGTCATCCAAGTATACGATAACAAATGTTCCCAGTACGTCCCGGAAGATGTCGTTCATGAACTCTTGGAAAATGGCAGGAGCATTGCATAACCCAAAGGGCATCACTAGATACACATAATGTCCAGATCGCGTATTAAACGCGGTTTTCCACTCGTCCCCTTCCCTTATACGAATGAGATTATAGGCCCCTCTTAAATCGAGCTTGGAGAAGATAGAGGCTCCTTGGAGGCGATCGAAATTTCAGAGATTAGAGGAAAAGGATATCGATTTTTTACCATGATTTTGTTGAGTCCGTGAAAGTCGATACAGGGTCTTAGCGATCCATGCTTCTTCTTCACAAAGAAGAAGCCTGCCCCCGCGGGTGATGTAGAATTGCGGATGAATCCTTTCTCCAAATTTTCTTGGATGTAAGACGTCATAGCCTCAGTTTCAGGAACGGATAAGGGGTATGATTTCGACTTCGGGAGGATGGTTCCTGGAATTAAATCAATAGGACAATCGTAGGGACGATGAGGAGGCAGTGCTTCAGGCTGCACTTTGTTGAACACATCCAGGAACTCGTGATACACGGTGGGAAGAATCGACAGGTTGGAAGGAACGGAGTCCAAACCGGTGAGCACAGCAGCAGGAGGATAAATAGAGACTGGCTCAGCTGAGGAAGGCCACTGGATAAGAAAGGCGCCGGTCCAATCAATGCGTGGATTGTGGAGTTGCAGCCAAGGCAATTCTAAAATAACATGAACGGTAGGAGAATGGAAGATATCAAAAACTATTACCTCCTTATGACCGTCGGCCAGGGTCAAGGTAAGAGGAATGGACTCCCAGATGATGAAGGCTGGATGAAGCGGGTGACCATCGATAGTCTCGAGGCCAATGGGAGCTTTTCTCTTGACCAGCGGGATTTGGTTCTCAGAGGCGAAGGTCTGATCCAAGAAGTTACCGCCAGATCCGAGTCAATGAAAGCTTTTACTTCTAATAGGAGGTCAGGACCCGCCAGCATTACAGGAAGCATGAATTTGTTTGGGAGATCCTTAGGGAGAGAGGGTCAAGAAGAGACAGTACCCAGTAGAAGCCTCTCTACCTTTACTGGGTGTTCCCGTTTCCCGGCTTCAGGGAACAGTTCTGGAGACGATGTTCTGGAGAACCACAGTAGAAACAGAGTCCCTTCTGACAACGTCGCATTCTCTCCGCAGCCCGAGGTTGTTGGCTACCGATTTGCATCGGTTCTGGGGCGTCCAATGCCAGGAAGGGTGAAGAGGACTACCTGTGAGAGACAACCGGGGAAGAAAGAGAGCTGGAACAGTGTCGCTTATGGCATCGTTCCTGGGTGCGTTGGTCCATACATATGCTGAGAGTAATTAGTTCCTCCAGGGGGGAAGGCCGGGCGTGAGTTGCGAGATCATCCTTCAAGGTGTCAGAGAGACCGTGCCAGTATGCGGTAGCAAGTGCCTCATCATTCCATTGAGTCTCCGCGGCGAGGGTACGGAATTCAATCGAGTACTTGCCAGCAGATCTTCGAGCCTGTGAGATATGAAATAGAGAAAAAGCGGCCATCTCCCGGCATGCGGGAGTGTCAAACACTTGGTGGAATTCTCGCCTAAACTTAGGGTAATCTTGGGTTAATTCAGTTTTATGTTCCCAGATGGGAGAGGCCCAAGCGAGGGCATCGCCGGTGAGTAAGGAGTAAAAGTAAGCCACCTTAGAACGGCCGGTAGGAAACTGAGAGGGAGACATTTCAAATTGCACCTCGCATTGGTTTAGAAATCCGCGGCAAGCGAGAGGGTCCCCATCCTACCGGTTGGGAGGTGGAATACATGGTCCAGAATTACCATAGGTCATAGAGACAGGGGGTGACGGAGCCACTGGAGTTTCCTGGATAGACAGATAAGCAAGTTGTTGCGAAACAGTGGTCAGCTGGTTGCTCACAAATTGTAAATGTTCCAAGGAAACACCTTGACCCACCTCAGGGGGTCTGCATTTATTGGGCTCTGCATAATGTAATGCCAGTATGCCCGCAGACCTGGCCAGTTTCCAGTACTGAGGTGGGGAGGGTTATAACACGCACCCAAAGCAGTGAGGGCGTGCCCGGAGTGTGGTAGTGCGTTGCCGGGCCTGTAGAAAGAGGGTTAAGGTATACTTGCAACGCCTTGGGTTTCAGAGTTCGGATAGTGATGTCCGTGTGCCAGAGTTCAGGGGCAATAGAGAGCAGGATAGTGATGTTCGTAAGCCAGAGTCCAGGGTTAACAGAAGGCAGCGAAGTCGTATCCGTAGGCAGGGTTCAAGGGCAGGAGAGAGCAGGGTAATCCAGTACAAAGCAGAGTTCAAGCCAGGGAGATCCAGAGGTAAGCAGGAGCAGGAACAAATGCTGAAAGAGACAGGAGAGCCAAGCATAGGACTGCACACAAAGGCTGTCTTTTCTTTTGCCCTTTCTGTGAGGGGAACCTGCCAGTACCCTTTTGTTACGTCTAGGGTCGTGAGATATCGGGTTTTGCCCAGTCTCTCTACCAGTTCATTAACCCTGGGCATAGGATAAGTATCACATTTTGACACAGCGTTTAGTTTGCGGTAGTCATTGCAAAACCTTGTTGTACCGTCTGGTTTTGGGACTAAAACTATAGGGCTGTTCCACCCACTTTGGGATTCCTCAATTACACCAGTTTTAGCATTTTTTTAACCTCTAAACTTATAGCCTCTCTTTTGGCCTCTGGGATTCGGTACGGTTTAAGGTTAACTTGGACCCCCGGTTCAGAGAATAGGTCATGTTCAATTACCCTAGTTCTACCTGGCTTTGTAGAGAAGACTTCTTTGTTTCTTCTTACTAGATTCTGGACCTCTCATTTCTGATGAACGGACAGGGTTTCAGCTAAGCTAACCTCTGGGTCAGTTTCTCGATTCTCTGACGGACCTGGGGGTACTAGGGTTAACAAGACCTCTCTATCTTTCCAGGGCTTAAGTAGGTTTACATGGTAAATTTGCTCAGGTTTCCTCCTACCTGGCTGTCTCACCTTGTAATTTACTTCTCCCACTCTTTCCAAGACCTCATATGGCCCATGCCACTTAGCAAGGAATTTACTCTCTATGGTGGGAACCAGAACTAGCACCCTATTGCCTGAATAAACAATTCTGACCCTAGCACCCTTATTATATGTATTCCTCTGTTCCTCTTGAGCTTTTTCCATGTGTTCCCTCACTATAGGTGCAGTCCTGCATCTGGGCAACATGTTCTATTACACTTCTGTATGGGGTAACCTCATGTTCCCAAGTCTCTTTGGCTATATCCAGTAAGCCCCTTGGGTGTCGGCCATACAATAGTTCAAATGGGGAGAAGCCCGTGGATGATTGGGGAACCTCCCTCATGGCAAATAACAGGTATGCTAACAAACAATCCCAGTTTTTCCCATCCTTATCCACCGCCCGGCGTAACATGCTTTTTAAGGTTTTATTGAATCGTTCCACTAAACCATCTGTTTGTGGATGATAGACTGAGGTTCTGAGATGCTTGATTTTTAAGAGTTTACATAACTCTTTTGTTACTTGGGACATAAATGGTGTTCCATGGTCACTTAAGATCTCTTTAGGAATTCCGACCCGGGTAAACAGGACTATTAACTCTTTTGCTATGTTTTTAGCAGAGGTGCTACGTGGGGTGAATTGCCTCCGGATATCGAGTGGCATAATCTAATATTACCAATATATGCTGATTTCCCCTAGCAGACTTTATTAAGGGTCCTACTAGATTGTATTGTATTGTATGTCTTTATTTATTTAGCGCCATAAATGTACATAGCGCTTCACGGTAGTAATACATTTCATATAAATAACAAATAATATAAATAACAGATCATGGGAATAAGTGCTTCAGACTTACAATCTAATTGGTAGGTAGGGAGAATGTACAGAGACAGTAGGAGGGAATTCTAGCAATCCGGTCAAATGGTACATCTATTATGGGAAGGGGTACCAATGGGCTACGATACGCTTTGAACGGGGCGGTGATCTGACATTCTGGGCATGAGGAGCAATAATTTGTAATTTCTGCCAGAACCCCAGGCCAATAGAAGCTTCGGAGAACCTTCTCTTTTGTCTTTTTCACCCCTAGGTGTCCCCCCAATGGGTGACTATGTGCGAGGTGTAATACTACATTACGGAATGTCCGTGGTACCAACAATTGTTTAGTTATAATGGATTTCCTCCTATCAACCCGATATACTAGGTCATTTTCTATCTCGAAGTAGGGGTAGGCAAGTGACCTATCTGGTTGGCCAGGAGTACTATTTTGGTCCCGTATATTCCCCCTTGCTTCTGCTAACGTGGGGTCTTCCCACTGGGCCTTCTTAAAACTCCCAGACTGACCTCTAGGTCAGCGAAGGTCTTATCCTGTTCTGGGGTGGTAAGCTCCTGTTCAAAATCTTGATTTGGGGTATTCCCTACCAAGGTGGCCATAGGAAAGGGAATTTTACAGCACTCTTCCTCTTTGCCCTTTTTATTTGGGCCCTCATCAACCTCTATTTCTGAAAAAGGGAAAGGATTTGTTTCTTCTGTTACTTCTTTATGGTCCGCTATTGAACTCTGGGCGCTATTCTGAGAGGAAGACCACATTTTTAGAAAATGGGGAAAGTCGGTCCCTATTAACACATCATGTGCCAGTTTGGGTACTATACCCACTTTGAAATCTAAAGAACCAAACTCTGTTTCAATAAGAACACCAACAGTGGAATATTCGTGATTATCCCCATGTATACAACAAATTGCCACTCTTTGTGAACTGTTTACCTGTTTTTTCCCAATGGGCAACAGGTATTAAGACACTAGTGTAACCATACTCACAGAGTCAAGTAGTGCCCGAAACCTCTTACCATTTACCTTTACAAATGCCCAGAGATGGTTATTCAAGGGGTCCTCTTGGTTGGGCCCATACATTGAGACTACAACGAATAAGGTTCAACGCTGTTGCATTGCATTGGTTCAGTATTTAGTGGGCAGAATTTCGCGGTGTGGCCCCTCTCATAACAATTTACACATTTAGGTACATAGTTTGTGTCCCACTTAGAGCCCTGTAACAGGGGACTTATCCCTGTTCAGTAATGTGCCTTTAATCTAGCAGTGTGGTAGTTAATTACTAAATACCACCTGCCTGAATAGATTGTTTACAAAAACCTGTCTGTTCAGACAGGAAGTGACTCTCCTTAGCTCTGACTGAGAGCTGACCTTTGGAGAGACAGAGCAGAGGTTCTTGATTCCCAGGAGAGACTGACCAAAAGAAACCCAGATCTCTGGAGCTGACCAGTCTTGAGCTATGCCCAGCAGAGCTGATTTCAAGACACAGGGAAACTACTACACCTGAAGCTGAACCAGGAAGTGAGAAGATTTTCCCTCTAAGAAACAGATAAGACTTTTATTCTTAAGAGACTGCTGATATCTGCTTATTTCATGCTATATGTTTTGGGCTGCGAGAAATGCTTGATTAAGGGAGATGTGAATTATTGCATAGTGTTTCACTAGAAATACTCCCAAGTGAATAGAAGCTTTGTTCCCCCCCCCCCCCCTGTGTTTGGATGGATTTCCTGATGAAAAGGAAAAGGCACAATAAAGCCTTATTATAATTTCACATTATAAACGTCTCCAAATTGTGTACTTCTGTGAACGTCCGTCTACATATGGTGTCCGAGGTGGGACAAGAGGTGTCTTTGTAGTTAAAAAGGACCAAAGATTTTTATGTGAATTTTTTTTTTATGCTTTTTGCCTACAAACAGTCTGAGAAAAAAAAAAAAAAAAAAACTCATGCAGCAGAGATCGGAATTAAAGGGATACACAACACTGAAACCACACTGCACTGAAACTTACAAAAACCCAGAAGAGACTGCTGAAGTAGCTAAACCTCAATTTGCCTATCACAAAGTGTAATATGGTCATTGATATAGGGGTTTTGCCTTTCAGCCATAGTCAGGGTTCAAGAAGTGAGTCAGCCCTTGAAAAGGGATAGGTGTTTGTTGTTTTCAAAAGTTTCGCTGAAGCAGTGAATACAGATGGTGACCCACGAGTGGTACTGATTTTGCAAATAAAGGTTGCCACACCACATAGGACTACCAGCTGTGAATGGAGTATATGCAGAAAAGTGTGAAAATTGATACAAGACTGTGCTGAAGCAGGGGAATTTTTAGCAAACAAATGCTGAGTGTAAAATTGCCCTATAGGGGAAAAAGTGATTTCTGAACTGTATAAAAGGTTTTTCAAAACCAATTGCTGAATGTTGAGTCACCCTGCCGGGAATGAAAGAAATAGTCCACTGCAAAGAATGTTTTTTTTTCTGCAAGTAAAAAAGTCTGCCTATATATATATCTTGGGAGCAAAAACAGACACTCAAAGTGTGAAGTGTGAATGCCATAATACCAAAGATGAGACTGAAAATTACTGAACTCAGGCAGAAAACCAAATTCTGTTGCTGAAGCGGGGAGATTGCACCCTGCAAGAAAATGGTGTATAGCAAATAGATTTATTTTACCTAGCAACTGCACAACTTGTATACCTGATGAGAGAAAATGCATGCACAGTATTGCTGATATTGTAAAATTTACCCAAGAAAGAAAATTCTACAGAGATGCCTGTGAGAGCTACGACCGCTACAAGCAAAATATGCCCATCTGTAGGACTACCACAATTGGGGGTTCTAGCAAATACAGTGGCAACAGCTGCAATAGCGCCTCCTGAGGTCAGGAAGGAAATTACACCTGATAACCTAAAAATGGAGGACAGATGCAGCGTTCCTGAAATGAACCCTACCCCACGGAAAAGTGGCCCTTCCATTCCAATAAAGAGGAAGACATCTCTTACGGGGAACCCGAACCGAGTCACACCCACAAAACACCCCAAGAATGGTGGGGGTGCCTGAACTCGGCACGAACAGAAAAGACCGCTCCCTTTGATGACGAATATGATCAACAGGAGACAGAGCGGGAGCAGCAGATCACCCAATATTTCTGTCAGCTAAAGCAACTGCAAGAAAAGCCTGGCGTATATAATGAAGCTGCTAAAATTTCAAATGAAGGGACGGTGTCATCCAAATCAAAAAGGCGGAAAAAGATAAAGAAAAGCAGTTCTCCACTTACCGTGGAAGGAACAGACACGTCCACAGATCCTGTGGAGGAAAAGGGGGACCGAGTTGCCCTGCAGCCTAGAGAAAATGGAGAATTCGTCCCACGGTTAACCGAATATCCAGAGGGCCCAAGGCAGAAGTTGTGTACCCCAAAGAAGTGTCTGTCCGGTGCCAACAGTGAGGAACCCTCATCCAGTCATCCCAGGGAAGCGGAGCCGGAACCAGTGAGTGACGATCCCTTGACCAGCCCTGAAGACACCCTGAAAATTGCCAGGCATGACTGTGATCTGCTCTGTGAAGAATTAGGAAGAGAGAGAAAAAATAATGCTGAGCTACACAAAAATAACGTGAGGCTACAAAAAGATGTGCTCACAATTTACTCTTTAGCCAGGACAAAATTGGATGATCTCAAGACTGAGCTAGATACTGCAAAGGCTACTATTTCCGCCATGGATGAAAAGCAGAGCCAATCTGATAAAATGGTGGCTACGCTAAAGCGGAAGTATGAGGAGGCACTGAAGCAGATGACAGTCTTCCAGCAAGAGGTTCACACTCTTCGTATAGAGCTGAATGCCTCACAACAGGAGGTCAACAGTGTCCGGACAGACGTAGACATATCTCAGAAAGAGGTTCAGACACTCCGCAGAGCACTTGATGCCTCACATCATGAGACCAACAGCTGCCGCACAGACCTGGAAGTTTCCAGAAAGGAACTACACAGTCTCACTGAGGAGCTGGACATTGCTAAAGAAACTATTGGTAATCTTGAAACAGATCTCAAAGTCTCTTAGAAGGAGCTTCAGACCCTCAACCTAGAGAAGGAAGTCTCACACCAGGAGATTGTCATTCTCAAAGCAGATGTGCGTAAATGGAAGGGGGACTGCAGAGAGGCCCTGAAGAATACAGAGACTGAAAAAGGAGAAAATTCAAGATTAAAAAGAGAAAACTTTAAACTGAAAGAAGAAAATTTTCAGTTAACTGAAGAAGTCAAGGAAAAATTTGACGCAGAGCACCGACTGCAGAACCAACTGCAAGGTCTGCGTACACTCCTCCAGTATGCTGAGGAGAAGCAGCAAATGCTACAGGAAGAAAAACTGCAGGCTGCTAAAGAGGTACAGGCGCTGCAGGAACGCCTGAATACCCAGTACGTACCCATAGAGCAGTATGAGGAGCTAAAGGCCACGCTGCATGTCTTCAGAGCATCATTGGAAGCGGAGCTTCGATACCAGGTGACTCTGTATGAGAGGGAGCGTGAGAAGGCTCAAAAACTGAAGCAGAGAGACTGTTCCATTCCCTTGAGTCAGTACACCAAGGAGAAAACAGACGCAGCTGCAACCTTGACGACAAAAATTACAGAGTTTCAGAATATGAAGGAGACTCTGATACAGATTCCTCCAATACGGAAAAAGGTATTGGCTCTGCCCAAGCACCAGAATCCTACAGTAACTAATGCCCGTAAGGACAAGGGTACAGTGAGAGTTGGGGACTCCACGCAACTTCAAAACAAAAGAACGAAGTTTGAGCTACCAAAGAAAGCACCTGCCAAACCTACAGCTGCCCAACAGGCAACAAACAGAGGTAGGAGTGCAGAATCAAAGCCAGAAGAATCCTTAGCTGAAGAAGCTGAACTGGTGACTCCGTGGTGTGGAGAAGCTGCAGAAAGACCACTTCAAGGGCAGAAAACTATAAGGGCTAGTCCTAACTGCTCTACAACTGTTGCCATACACTTGTCTACAAAAAGAGGAGTGCCCGATGCAACAGAAATCTCAAGACCGCGCATGCGATAAAAAGACTTTACGTGGAAAATGTCCTCCTCGAGCGACTGAGGAGTGCTGTCTCAAGCATCTTCGGGAGGAGAAAAATAAACTGGAGAAAGGGCTCCAATCCCAGTGGGACAGAGGGTTCTCTTCCTCCATCCACTCTCATTCAAGTCACAGAGATATCTAGAATGAGAGTGGAAGGATGGGCTTTGGCCGTGGTAAGCCCGAGCTTCCCACAAACAGGGGAGGTATGTAACAGGGGACTTATCCCTGTTCAGTAATGTGCCTTTAATCTAGCAGTGTTGTAGTTATTTACTAAATACAATGAACAACCGTGGTTACGCCGAGGCGGGCGAGGATCTCGAACTTCAACTTTGCATAGACGTTAGCTTCGGCTGGCTCTAGATCAAATAAGCCTTCTGGGGTTCGCCGCTTATGAAGGGTGCAATTAGACTGGCCCACTCAGTTTCTGGCCAACCCGCTCTCTGTGCCGTGTGTTCAAAAGTAAGAAGATAAGTTTCAACATCATCCGAGGGCCCCATCTTCTGAAGGTAGTGGCTTGCCCTGGTCATTTTCGGCCTGAGGCTGCCTCTGCCAATGGAGTCTTATTGATAGCCTCTCTCAGGACCTCGAGTTCCTGCTGTAAGCCCCAGGCGAACGGTTGTTGCTCCTCTCTCAGCAAGCAGTTTGTCTCTTGCTGGGTTGCATGCGCGCTTTGCAGGGCTACATTCGTCTGTTGCGGGTTTGCATTCGTCTGTTGCTGATTTGCATTAGTCTCTTGCTGGGCTATTAACAGCTGTTGCTGGGTTGCACTCACACTTTGCAGGGCTGCATTCATCTGTTGCTGGGTTGTATTCATCTGTTGCTGGGTTTCATTCATCTCTTTCTGGGCAGCGACATTGCGTACCAATGCACTCACCACGTCTTCCATCTTGTTCGGAGAAAAAAAAAAACCTCTTTTTTTTTTTTTAAAGTTCTTTTACCCGCAGACCTTTTAGTGTTCTGCCCGTATTCTTCACCATATGTGACAAACGGCTTACTCCGGGGCTCCGCCGTCTGTCCAGGACTGTTAGAACCTGGTATTTTAGGGTAGGCTAAATGACGAGGCGTAACGTGCTGTTCCTTTAAACAGGCTACTGCCTGGTTTATTCAGTCCTGGCACTGAGACTGCCACAGTGCATACAAAAGAAAACACAAGCAAAACAAAACCCTGCTCAACTGAGCAATAACTTAACTGAGGTTCACCCTGACTGGGTTGGGGCGGCTTATCCGCTTCCAACAAACAAAAATAAGGAACTTTGCAATTTGATAAAGGAACAGAATGATCTAACCTGTTTGGCGAGATGCTTTTCCCCACTCTGCTTCCAGCAGCCTTCCTGCCTCCAGTCTCTTGGGGAGAGGGGAGAGGAACCAGGAAATCAGCCTTAAATACCTGATTTCTATCTAGCAGGACAGGTGACAGAAATCAGGCAGCAGACAAACTCTGGTCTGGATCCCTCATCCCTCAGTTCAGCACTTGCCAAACTGTGGGATGTAGTGCATGCATTCTGAGGCTGCACTTTCCAGCCTAAACAGGATAGACGCTGTTCAGTGTCCTGGGAGCCCTATATATGGAATTTATTACCATCCCCTGGTTTCTGTCACAATATATATAATATTAGGAGCTAGGATAGGCAGATGACCAGAATACACACAAGTCCATTTTTCAATTAATTGACCCATTGTCCCTGAAAGGTCTGTCGGAATGCATAATTGTCCCATATTTTAGGGGGCAATGGGACAATTTATGGGTGCGTGCAGGTCTGGCCAGCAGTTACAGGAGGAGGAGGAGGAGAAGGAAGGTAGTAGCAGAAGAAGACAGGGAATGCTGGTTGCTGCAGAGGACAATGGTGACGGAAGAGGAGGGAAAGGTGGAGCCCGCCCAGCGGACAAACCAGGAAGACATTACAACTTTCAGTGTCTGCCGCCAGGATGGGCTCCGCTACACAGGTAAGAGCTGTAGACTGCAACCGGGCACCTTTAGCAAGCAGGGGAGCTGAGAGATGGAGGGAGGAGGGGGAAAGAAATTAATGGATTGGAGGGGGAAAAAATGATGGAGGTGGGGAGAGATCAAGAAATGGATGGGGAAGAGAGAGACTGGGGAGGGTATAGAGATGGGAGGGAGGAGAGAGAATGGAGGGGAGAGAAACAGTGTGTGTTTTTGTCACAAAAACATATTGGGAATGTCTAGCTTTAAATGCAATGTTCCTAATGACCTTTTAGTGTTCTGCCCGCATTCTTCACCATATGTGACAAACGGCTTACTCCGGGGCTCCGCCGTCTGTCCAGGACTGTTAGAACCTGGTATTTTAGGGTAGGCTAAATGACGAGGCGTAACGTGCTGTTCCTTTAAACAGGCTACTGCCTGGTTTATTCAGTCCTGGCACTGAGACTGCCACAGTGCATACAAAAGAAAACACAAGCAAAACAGAACCCTGCTCACCTGAGCAATAACTTAACTGAGGTTCACCCTGACTGGGTTGGGGCGGCTTATCCGCTTCCAACAAACAAAAATAAGGAACTTTGCAATTTGATAAAGGAACAGAATGATCTAACCTGTTTGGCGAGATGCTTTTCCCCACTCTGCTTCCAGCAGCCTTCCTGCCTCCAGTCTCTTGGGGAGAGGGGAGAGGAACCAGGAAATCAGCCTTAAATACCTGATTTCTATCTAGCAGGACAGGTGACAGAAATCAGGCAGCAGACAAACTCTGGTCTGGATCCCTCATCCCTCAGTTCAGCACTTGCCAAACTGTGGGATGTAGTGCATGCATTCTGAGGCTGCACTTTCCAGCCTAAACAGGATAGACGCTGTTCAGTGTCCTGGGAGCCCTATATATGGAATTTATTACCATCCCCTGGTTTCTGTCACAATATATATAATATTAGGAGCTAGGATAGGCAGATGACCAGAATACACACAAGTCCATTTTTCAATTAATTGACCCATTGTCCCTGAAAGGTCTGTCGGAATGCATAATTGTCCCATATTTTAGGGGGCAATGGGACAATTCATGGGTGCGTGCAGGTCTGGCCAGCAGTTACAGGAGGAGGAGGAGGAGAAGGAAGGTAGTAGCAGAAGAAGACAGGGAATGCTGGTTGCTGCAGAGGACAATGGTGACGGAAGAGGAGGGAAGGGTGGAGCCCGCCCAGCGGACAAACCAGGAAGACATTACAACTTTCAGTGTCTGCCGCCAGGATGGGCTCCGCTACACAGGTAAGAGCTGTAGACTGCAACCGGGCACCTTTAGCAAGCAGGGGAGCTGAGAGATGGAGGGAGGAGGGGGAAAGAAATTAATGGATTGGAGGGGGAAAAAATGATGGAGGTGGGGAGAGATCAAGAAATGGATGGGGAAGAGAGAGACTGGGGAGGGTATAGAGATGGGAGGGAGGAGAGAGAATGGAGGGGAGAGAAACAGTGTGTGTTTTTGTCACAAAAACATATTGGGAATGTCTAGCTTTAAATGCAATGTTCCTACTGGATTTTGGCGTCCTGTATTATAAAAACATAAATGGGACAACCATATGTGTAGCTAGCCCATATGTCAGCAAAGCGTTTAAAGAAAAAAACAGACCATACATTGAAACAAGTGTAAGGACTCTTTACATTGACAATGTGACAAGACGTGCTGTCCTCAAACTGTGAGTGACGCTCCTTTCCATTGTGCAGGAAAAATACATTAGTCTTATTTGCTGCACAGTAACACTTATCTTTACACCGAGTGCCATTATGTCACTATAAAAAGAAAGCATGTTTTTGCTGTTGTTTTTTTTTTACGTCTATATTATGGATGCTTTTGTGTGAAAAAACTAAATCATATGGCGAACTCCTCCCAAAATGTGCTCAATAATAATAAAGCTTATTTAATGTGTCGTATTAACACGTACAGTATACGCGCATGGACGCGAGCGCGTGGTCACCATAAACACAGACTAAGAGAGGGAGGGGGAGAGGGAGAGACAGAGGGGGAAGGAAAGGGTGACAGGGGGTGGGGGGGTGAGAGTGAGGAAGTGTGTGTGAAAGGGGGTCAAAGAGCGAGGAGGTGTATGAGAAGGGGGGAGTGTAATAGAAAACAGGGGTAGGTTTCTCGCAAGGAGCTGACACATGGGAGGGGTTCCCGATGGAAACTAATCATGAGCCCGGGAAGCTGTCTGCGGCCCGGATCATTGCTCTCGTCACTTGTGTCTTATGTTTTAAATATAGGGCTGAAGGAGTGACTCAGTAAGTAAAGGTACTGACTGAGAACAATGATACTGCTTCTGTGTCTGCTCCTTGTGACCTTAGGCAAGTCACTTTATCTCCCTGCAACAAAAAGTTAGATTGTAAGCTCATCTGGACAGGGACTATGCCTTTAAAAATTTCTGTGTTCCGTACCATGCACTATACTGTAATTGTGAAGCGCTTTGAGTCCCAGTGGGAGAAACGCGCTATATGAAATAAAGTTATTATTACAAATATAATTACTAATAACTTGGAAAGGAAACAGCAGACATTGTTTTACCAATCAAAGCAAATAAAATATAATTTAATATAATGCAAGTGCATTCCTGTAATGCTGCAGTGAAAGAGACTTGCTACAAAATGACAAACCAAACAGTTAAAGTGACTAAAAGAAGCAGTTAACCCCATATACTCCCTTTTTATTATATGGGGGGGGGGAGGGGAGTAGCAGGGAGCTAAACCATATTCATTTAATCTCTGAGGACCCCTGACATACATACCGGTAATGGTAGCACCAATACTTTAGTGTCTTTAAATCCTCATGGGATGACTTTGCAGCTTCCTATTGGCCCGCGGGATGCGGGAGATTTAACTCTCTATTTTGTTTTCCCTGGAAGGAATGGTAATCTTGTGAACCAGGGGTGTCAGTGGAGTTGAAATAGAACTGTTCAGCACCAGGGACCTCCCCTGCCGTATGTAAAATAAAAGGGGGATGGGGAGGGTCAAAAATACAAATCAAGAAGGGGGAAACTACACCTTTAAAATAGCTGAGCCTCTGTGCTTGATTATACAAATTCATTCTACATTTGGTAAATGCTAATAAGCTCATTGGAATGTATTTTAGAAAGATTTAAAGGTGCAATCCATGCAATATCCTACATGTGTTTTTTTTAAATAAATAAATCAGTTGTGTAGTACTAGATAATACTTAGGGGCCTATGCAGAGAGCAGCGAGAAGCGCAATCTCGCCAGGTTCTCGCCAAATATGCCCACAGCAATTCAGTAAATGGCAAGAAACGGGTGAGATGAGAAAAAAACGCCAGGTTTTTTTTTGTGTTTTAAAAACTCGCTGCGCGGGTGGCGAGAAGCAATATCTCGCCAGTTTAAAAAAGGGCGGTATGCAGAAAGCCCCGATCACCATCTCGCCGCAGATCGCGCCATTAAAATGGAAAGAGATTCTCCAAATAGCTCCGCCAACAAAAGTTGGCAAGAATCTGGAGTAGAGCGGCGAGAGGGACCAGAGAAAAAAAAATCATCCCCTTTCCTGGCTCGGATTGATGCCAGGGGGCTCCAGAGCTGATACCCAGGAATATCAGCACCGGAGCCCCCCGGCATGCATCAGAGGCAGGAAAAATACATGTGCAGCCCACTTCATTACATTAGCGGGTAACCGCTAAGGAAATGAGTGGGTTAACCCACCGTGGCAACTTTTTTGTGGGTAGCGGGGGTGGGCGAAGGGGGTATGTGGCCCTTGGTGTGAGTTTACGGCTTGCGGGGGGGTTGCGGGTGCACTTAACCACTCAAGGACCGTCGCACTTAATACCGCTACGGTCATGAAGGGGTTAAGCCATCCCGCTACCCCCACGCAAGCCCTAAACAACCACCGTTGGGGCTAATACCCCCGTTCACCCACCCCCACTACCCACAAAGAAAAATAATCACACACAGCAGGTCCACACGAAATTAATAAATGTAAAAGTATAATTAAAAGAACATATATATATATATATATATATATATATATATATATATAATTACAACACCTATAACCCCTACCATACACATATATGCACATAAATGATACCATAGACCGGCCGGGGCCCTCGGGTGTTACCCGCAGGCCTGCAGTACCAATTATGTGCCCCCCCCCAAATTAATAAATGAACACATACATACTTTTAAAGAAATAACCCCCCCCCCTAACACATTGAAGTATAGTTATGGCCACAATTACTATTATCCACAAAGTGATAATAGTGAATGTGCCCATTTTAAATACATAAACAGCAATAAATACATTAAATACATATAGTACTCACCCATGTCCGGCAGCAACGATGAAGGCCATCCTCATCTTCATCCTGCCCATGCCCCCTCCGCAGCTGCAAAACAGACACAAGAATGAAAACATCCTAAGTAATGTCCCCTAACCCCTTAATCACCATAGCGGTTATTAACCACTACAGTCATTAAGGGGTTAACCCACTCTCACCCACCACTCGGGACCCCTACATACCCTCCCACACTAACCCCATCCCCGTGAGGCCTCATCACCCTCACCCAGTACCCAGAAGGGAGGCCTACCCACATACCGTTTGGGAACCCCCCCCCCCCAACACCTACAGTACAATAATGTGCAAAATAACTATTATCCAGATAGGGATAATAGATTATTTGGCCATTATTAAAAACATTAACTAGCATATTCAAATAAATTACGTACTACTGACCTTATCAATAAGAAGTCTCAATCGGCAGCAACATCTTTGTCTTGCCCACTAAAAACATAGCTAATACAAATGTCAATACATTGCTATTACATAGAGATATCAATTAAACCCTTAAATACAATTTCGGAAAGTAACTGAAAAGGTAATGAAGGGGTTAAGCCACAGTGGGCCGATACCCACCCTTCACCCATGAATGTGTACATTGCCTTCATCATGCATATATATATATATATATATATATACATATATATATATATATATATATACAGAAAGAGAGAGACATATATATATATATATAT
Organism: Ascaphus truei; assembly: GCF_040206685.1. NCBI lineage: Eukaryota > Metazoa > Chordata > Amphibia > Anura > Ascaphidae > Ascaphus > Ascaphus truei. The sequence goes on along the minus strand of NC_134487.1, from coordinate 175,569,418 downwards.
ACACACACATGATTAATCAATATACAAATTAATGTGGAAGGGTTATCTAATACATTCAGTACTCAAAATAACAGTTCTCCATTAATACACACTACAATACAAGTAATTTCCTGTCATAATGCTAACTGATATTACAATCAAAAAGATAACATGGCAATCAAATATCTCTAATCACAATCAACACATTGCAGTAACATTGAATATATGATGCATACAATCTATGCACCATATACATTCTGCTAATGAATTTTAACAATATCATTTCAATCCAAATACAGATAAATCCAAACAAATATACTATTCTAACCAATCCGGTAAACATAAATCAATTACCATTCAATAATGACATCCCTAAACAATTAACATTGCATCCTTAAACAATTGACATTCAATCCCTAACAATTAAACAATTAACTAATTCAAACCTGCAACTCAGCAATGTAGGCTCAGAAAATATATAAGTACCAAGAAGCATAAACAATTAATAACGAAGGCTACCCCTGACCTCTAAAACAACATGCAATAGCAACGTTAAATCTATGTAATTTTGAAAGACTTTCAACACTCATTTAAGCATACATGCATAGTCAAAATAATAGAAAACACAGCAAAACAAGGTTTTAAATCACTATCATTTGTTACCCTGTATGTATATATATCTCTAGACACACATACATACATACAGTGGCAATAAATGATATAGCACTGATAATTAAATAAACATGTAAAGCACAGAATTAAAACAAATTCACTACTTGAATTAAATACATTTCTTTACTTCACTTACCATTACTTGCCCCCACCGACTCCCGTAGAACACCTTACTCACGTACAAAATCACCAGGCACAGGAACCCATAAAATAAAAAACCATAAAAAAATAAACATTAAACTAAAAATCCAAATCAATCCACGGGTCTTCTACTTTTAATCCATCTTCATCTGTATTCTTCTTTCTTTTACCTTCTTCCGGGGTCTTCTTCCCATCTTCGGCCACGCCCTGGTCTTCTTTCTTCAGAGGAGGTCCTTCCTCCTCGGCGTCTGGCTTCAAAATGAGACGACATAGGCTTTTAAAGGCCTATGACGTCACATTTTCGTCATATGGTTCCCACGGCCCTGATTGGGCCGTGAAAACCATGTGTTTTGGCCGATGTAAAAAAAAATGATGACATCACTTAAAGGCAATGAAAGCACAGCCAATCAGAATGGCTTTGCTTCAATTGCCTTTAAGATGACGTCATGAAAAGACACATGGCCGCCCTCACATGGTATGGTAGCCAATCAGAGCGTGGGAACACAGATGAAACCGAGGCCTCTCCTGACTGCCTCTAGCTGCTGCACCACCAATCAAGCCTCGGTTTCCTGGAGGGACTTCCGTTTTGTGCGGGACACCAGACCGGGTGAGCGTCACTTCCGGTAGAAGGAGACCGCGCACGAGAGGACACCATTACAGGCTCGAACGGCACCACTGGCTTATGAGGGCCAATCTCATAACTGCTTTCAAATAACGCTTTACTTGTGAGTGGGCATTTGTCTGGTTTTAAATGTTCCATAAAATTATTGGTAAACTTTAATGCACTAGGTGTGCACCTGTTTTCTTTTCTTTTTTCTTTCATAGGTATTCCTAGGGAGTTGTGATCCCTTATAAACGGGCTGCCTATACCTGGATGCATTAATTTGGAACAGGACTCTGTGACTTTTAAGGTTTTAAAAGTTTTTTGGAAAAAGTTTTTATTCTCATTTTTTCATATTTTTAAATTTTTTTATATTTTATATTTCATTCAAGATATTTTTTGTATTACAACACACATTTTTTTTCCAGAAGCATTTTTAACTATTTTGTTATGTACACTTTTTATTAAAGTTATTACACATTTTATCTTAGAATTACATACAGTAGGGTTTTTTAATTATATTATTTCACCTTAGCCACCCCATAGGTTGTATCAACGCAGTTGGCTACTTATTCACAGTTAGGCAGGTTGTTGCATTAGGCGCTCCTTTACCATTTCTGTTTTGTTTTGATATATATATATATATGTATATATATATATTTGCATGATGAAGGCAATGTACACATTCATGGGTGAAGGGTGGGTATCGGCCCACTGTGGCTTAACCCCTTCATTACCTTGTCAGTTACTTACCGAAATTGTATTTAAGGGTTTAATAGATATCTCTATGTAATAGCAATGTATTGACATTTGTATTAGCTATGTTTTTAGTGGGCAAGACAAAGATGTTGCTGCCGATTGAGACTTCTTATTGATAAGGTCAGTAGTACGTAATTTATTTGAATATGCTAGTTAATGTTTTTAATAATGGCCAAATAATCTATTATCCCTATCTGGATAATAGTTATTTTGCACATTATTGTACTGTAGGTGTTGGGGGGGGGAGTGTTCCCAAACGGTATGTGGGTAGGCCTCCCTTCTGGGTACTGGGTGAGGGTGGTTAGGCCTCATGTGGATGGGGGGTTAGTGTGGGAGGGTATGTAGGGGTCCCGAGTGGTGGGTGAGAGTGGGTTAACCCCTTAATGACTGTAGCGGTTAATAACCGCTATGGTGATTAAGGGGTTAGGGGACATTACTTAGGATGTTTTCATTCTTGTGTCTGTTTTGCAGCTGCGGAGGGGGCATGGGCAGGATGAAGATGAGAATGGCCTTCATCGTGGCAACCGGTAATGGGTAAGTGCTATATGTATTTAATGTCTTTATTCTTGTTTTTTGTATTTTAAATACACAGGGGGTGTATGTTGTTTATTGCAATGTTTATTGGGGGCGATTGTCCCCAATAAACATTCTATTCTGCCTTAACCCTTCATTGCCTTAGCGGCTATACGCTATGGTAATGAAGCAGCATTTCTGTATTTAAATAATATTGTGCAGGATCAGGGGGTCCACTGAGCTTTGATTTGTGGCTCAGAGACCCCCTGCTCACTGTACAATATTATTACAAATACATTGATGCTGCTTCGTTACCGTAGCACATAGCCGCTAAGGTAAGGAACGACTGTTTATTAATATGTGTGTTTTATTTATACTGTACATGTGCAGAGGGTCTCCGGAGCAGAAACGTTTTTGTTTTAAGTCCGGGGACCCCCTGCTTCCCGAGATACAGGCCCCTTTAAGGGGTGCCGGTATCCCTCTGCTTGGGTTACAGGCCGCGGTCACGTGATCGGGTGCTTTAAACGCAGAGGGATACCGGCACCTCATAAAGGGGGCTGTATCTCGGGGAGCAGGGCGTCCCCCGACCTGAAAACAACGCGGTTCAGCTCCGGAGACCCCCTGCACATCTACACTATCAATAAAAATGGTTTTGCAACAATTTTTAATGTGCCGATGTTTGCGCAGAGAAAGCAGCAGATCTCTCTCTGCTGCAGACATAACTCTCCAGGGGACGGCTTCTCGGCAGTTTCTCGCCAGGCAGCCGTCTCGCCACCGCTTAATAGCCATTATTTCAAATGGTGGTGGCGCATTCATTCGCCAGGGATTCGGCCCTCCCTGCATACAGCGAGGTTAACACGCCAAAAACCTGGCGAATTGAAACCCTGGCGAATGCAATTTTTCGGCCCTTTCTGCATAGGCCCCTTAGTATGTTTTTAATACCAATTTGAATGAGTTTTAATAAAATGAGCATCCTTTGATTTTCTATAGCTGGTTTTAACACACTTCCCCTGCATTGCAAGATCTTTGCAACACTTTCCTGTTTGTGATAATTTGTTGCCAATATTCCTTACACTTTGAGACGTAAACTGTAATAATACATAATGTTGCCTTAGTAACATAAGAATACATTGAAGCTGATGAGTTACACAGACTGAAGGATTGATTGAAACTGAAAGGCGAGCCATTTATTGAAATCTGGGAAGCAGGATCTTTGCTGATCGATTACGACAGAACTAATCAATGGGCAACTTAGGTAATTAGTTTTCATTAAAGATAATCAAAGGCTGCATTATTAAAACAAAAGTATATATATATATCTCATTTTTTTTTAAAGTGCCGCTTGGATTGCCTCTTTAAACAATGTTTATGCTGTGATGTTAGGTAGAATCTTTCCAAAATAAACCTTGTTTTAAGAAGAAAGTGGAAATGTAAGTTTGTTAATTTAAAAATAGTGGTAATTTGGCTGTGCAAATCAAAAAGTAGAGGTACTCTGGATGTTTAAAAAGTAGTGATGCTCTGTTCCATCTTATCGCTGCTTCACAATGATTTGTGGGCCTGTGTGGCACTGGCAGGGTTTTGTGAGCATGTTTTAGCTCTGTCTGTCTGATTTAATGAATGGGATTTGTAAAATAAAACCTTTAGTGCCATCTTGTCCATCGTCTCTTCTGTGCCATGCGATTTCATGACTGTGTCAGGCCCCGGCTGCCGGAAAACTGAAGTGGAGGCGGCTTCGCTTCCAATCGAACTGGTCCAATCACCCCCGAGAAAACGAGCGAGTGCCTATGCTATACCTGGTAAGATATAAGGGCCCTATAAAGGCTTTCCCTTTCGCTGCCAGAGGGGCTTGGGAATGGGAACATGGCACAGACTAGAGAACATTACACAGCTCTGCAGCACTGCATATTCTCGGAAAGAATTAGGCTTCCTGATCCCGAATTCACTTTGCATCGAGCCTCCAATTAATATTACCGCTGTAACCCGCAATACCATTGTTTTGACGGCTGTAATAGAAAAGCATAGGTGGTTAACCATGCCTGAAAGATTGAGTTATGATTATTATTCTGAAAGAGAAGTCATAAAGGTAACTTCTGTACTGCGCGAGAAGAAAAAAAATGAATTGAGAGATACCCTGGGGTTATCTTATAATGCTCTACAGCTGTAGGAAAGTTAATATGGCTGAGTTCTTTTATATAGCTTAATCCAATTCCGTAATTACATGAGTAGCTAATAGAGAAATACAGTATAACAGATTCTTAGGCAGGCTAAAAAAGGCCAGGTATGGAACTTACAATGAATAATCAATAAGTACATTTGGCTAATGAACGCTGGACTGGTTCAGTTATTAGAGAGGTGATCTTCCAGTAGACAGTGAACTCTTGTTGACTGACAGGTCTTCTGAAATAGTAATGTTTGCTTTTATTATTTTGTTTTATAATATTATAATTATTTAATTATCCTTTTCTTTACTATTTCCTTTAATTTAAAGGTGCAGTGTCGCACGATAGCACATTGAACTAACGGCAGTGTTATGGTTAATATATTAGGGCTATTGACACCTTAAAAATATCAGAACATGTACGTACAGTATACAGTAGGCATTCTTTCATTACTTTTGACTTTTCAGGCAGTGTCTGTAATGAATGCAAATTGAAGATAAAGGTTTGTTCACTGCCCTTATGTCTGCCCTATCTGTCCCTTATCATGATCCATGTTTTACTAGTGAAGTTTTCGGCATGCATGGAACGTACATAAATCAGATTGCATTAAAGTAAATCACCTGCCACCCGCTGTTAGAGTCCCTAATGTAAGTGAAAACAGTGGAAATTGTCAAGACCATTAAAGATTATTCAGAAATAATTACCCTTTTCTGATTAATTATAACAAGGTGTCAATGTGTTATCCTTTGTATGGACCAACAAGTGAGTTCTTATTAGATAAAATAGTGTGTACGGAGCTTTTGAAACAGTCATGTGTTAGTACACATAAAAAGGAGACCTGTGCGGTTTCTAATGTATTGTACACATGAATAAGAGACCTGTAGGGCTTGGAAAGCTCTGAACACAAGAAGAAGAGACCTACAAGGATTTGGAAGCTGTGTACACATGAAGAAGAGATCTGTAAGGTTTGGAAAGCTCTGCACCCATGAAGAAGAGACCTTTGAGGTTTCTAAAGTATAGTACATGTGAGGAAGATACCTGTGAGGTTTGGAAAGCTCTGCACAAATGAAGAAGAGATCTGTGATGTTTCTATAGAATTGAACACATGAATAAGAGAGGTGTGAGGTTTGGAGCGTTCTATGCACATGAAGAAGAGACCTGTGAGTTTTGGAAATCTCTGCACATGTGAAGAAGAGAACTATGAGTTTTGTAAAGCTCTATACATGTGAACAAGAGACCTATGAGTTCTGGAAAGCTCTGTACACATGAAAAGACTAATGTGGGTTGAAAACCTCTGTACAGTACTACATCTAGGAAGACATCTTGTGTGGGACCAACAAAGTGATGGGGTTATTGATCAGAGAAGCTATACATAAAAAATATATTGAATACGTCCCATTTTGTAATGAAGAAAAATAGGCCCATCAGTGCAATTAGGTGCTAATGGTCCTGTGGCGTTCCCGGACGATACAACATTAATGATGGTTTCTTATGCTGACAACAGACCTAATGTACATGAGGTGCCTTCACCACATCTATCGAGGGCTGACTAGGAATTAGCTGCTCTGTGCTTTATTAGTGGGGAAGCAGTTACCATACACATTGACAATAGCATTTATGGAGTAAATTGTGCAACCACGTTATTGAGTACAAGACTGATTTTCAATATCATATACATCCATATACTTATTTTGGATGTTACACACCCATAGCATCTCTGCCTGTAAAATATTCAACCTAATTTTAACGAAAAGTAATTGTTGAGTTTTTTCCCACTTTTTTAATACTAAGGGGGCTATGCGGTAAGCTCCGTTAAGTGGCTTTAATAGCGCAAAGCGCTTTTAGAACGTGATTTCGCGCTCAGCGCGATTCACAGAGCAACGCTAACAGGCACTATACGCTCTTAAACGGCCTTTTTTCAAGAAATTTTTCTAAGTCCCACCAAACACGCACGATCAGCTAAATACGCTGATTTCTGCCAGTCTGCGGGATTCTCTATGCTACGCTAAGAGATCGTTCTTTACAAACGCGCCAAAAAAAACACGCCAGCCCAAGGCAGGCCCAAAAGGATCAGGACTTAGAAAAATTTCTTTGTTTACATTTTTGTTTTTAAAAAATTGTTTTTAAAACATTAATTGTATGTGTTAAACCCTTCCATGAATTTAAATTTTCATGTTGCAATAGTTGCAATGGAAGGGTTATGGGGACATCACTGAATTTGCGGAGAAATGGGTAACAGCTCATATTAAATAATTATAAATATATATTAATTGATAGAAGTGCAATTTCACAGATACTAAAATGATGCAAAACTGTGAGGAACGTTTAGCCAGAAGGAATAAACTTGCAAACATTGTAAATGAGGACATCACTGATATTGTGGAGAATAATATAGATCTTAAAAACAATTTTCAAGAATTGGAGAATTATACGAAAGATGAAACAAGAAATTGGTTAGACCTACTTTCTCTTCAGAACTATATAGATATCAAGTTAGTTCCACGAGGCCTAAGAATCACAAAAAAACCGACGTTTGAGGCACCTGAAACATTCACAAAAGAGTGGAATGCTATTTTGGAAACATGCTCAGTGTCTCTTATTAACCTCTTGATCTCTTATAGAAAAGAAAGACTGGAGAAAGTGGGGAAGGAGATAGCTCAAGTACAAGAAATTATTAAACCATTTGAAGATACAGAGGAATTCATCCGTTTAGATGAAACAGTACACAAAAGGGTATTATCATTTGAGAAAGAAATCATAGATAGAAAAACAAACAAACTCAAACGTGATAAAGATGACTATGCAAATGATAGAGTAAGAAATTGGAGAAGGAAAGGTGATCCTTTTCAACATCGCAGGTATGGTAGATCCAGCTCAGGTTACAGACATGAGAATAGAGATTCCAAAACAAATAAAAAACCCATATCTAATGAGAAAGAAAAAAATGAAATTATTACTCTAATCAAAGAAGCTAGGATGGATAGGAAATAAAAGGAACATCACAAGGTCACTCCTACCACTTCCACTGCAAGTTGTTCCACCTCCAACCGGTACTCAGTGTTGGGGGACGGTTGTGAGGATAATGGGGAGCCCCATGAACAAACTGCAGTGGAACATAGGGAAGGAGCACGATCTAAAACTAACACTAAAGGTTCTAACTCTACTAACCATACTTCACCTAATAAATCTAACAAATCCAACTCTTTTTTAGAACAGAGAGAAAAGGAAAAGAGATATCCACTTTGGGAGAAACAGAATCAATCACTACCCCGAAGAAAACGAGATTCAGGGGAGTCAGAGGAGGAGCAAAAAAGCAAGGACAGAAGAAAATGAAGATGATGGTAGACACACCACACAAACACGGTATTTACAATCTTTCATCACACATACTTACTCCACATCACATATCTTTATTAGCCAAAGGTCTTTCATATGCTCCTAATAGTACACCGAATAGATTTGACCTGTTCGTTGACTTGAATAGATACATACGCAAGTTAACTTTGATGCGACACTTCACCCAAAAGGGGGATGAAAATTTGGATTTTGAATTCAATACACAAGAAAAGGAATGCATAAACGCTCTGACTTCTTTCTTGGTGGAATCAGACCAATTAGTTAACAGACCAAATAACACACATATCTCTAATGTGACTGATAAACTAATGGGTCCATCTTCAAAGAGATTAATACTTGATCATCAGGATCTAGGAAGTAATTCACTTCTGGATATTACATTACATGAGGAAGACCCAAATACAGTGTTAGACTCCAATTTATGCCCAATTGAAATAGATCAGGGTACTTTATTGAGATGTAGATCATCACCATTTGTCCCAAAATCGACATACTTCCCTTATCAATCAAAGGGTAATTTTATTGAAACATTCTATACAGTAGTCCTGAGGGACCTAGAACAGTTGTGTCTTAATAATGTGGAACTGAAATATAACAATCTTACAAAAAAAGAAAATCAAGCTTTATTAAATATAAAAAACAATACTGATTTAATTGTTCGTCAAGCAGACAAGGGGGGGGCGATTGTCCTGCAGGATCGGGCGGATTATCTCTGTGAGGGCCATCGCCTCCTCCTTGACACCACATCATATCAGATTCTCACTGAAGACCCCTCTGAGGCTTATCAGTTGGAACTCCGGGATCTCCTCCAGGGTGCTTTCTCTGAGGGGATTATCTCAAAACTAGAACACAGGTTTTTATATATTAAACACCCTAGAACCCCTATTTTTTATCACATTCCCAAATTGCACAAAGATTTAGTTAAACCACCTGGGAGGCCTATTGTGTTGGGGATTGGCTCGATGACATCTAACGTGTCCCAATATGTGGATTTTTACTTACAGCCGTATGTCACCAAACTGCGTTCATACATACGGGACACGTTGCATGTCATCGACTCAGTCTCTGACATTAAGTGGAAGGATACCTATCACTGGGTCACTTGTGACGTAACTTCACTATACACTTGTATTGAGCACTCTAAAGGTATCCAGGCAATTAGTCACTTTTTAGCATTAGATCCCAACTTGCACTCTTCACAAAGGTTATTTCTTTTAGCATGCATTAAATTTATGTTGAATCACAATTATTTCTTATTTGGAAACACATATTATTTGCAAATCTGTGGAACGGCCATGGGGGCCAAATTTGCTCCCAGCTATGCTAACCTCTACATGGGACTGTGGGAGAGTACCCATGTGTGGGGGGATGCTGTGCTGGGGGCGGGTTTGGTTTTCTATGGCCGCTTCATAGATGATATTCTTATTATTTGGGATGGTGAGAGGGGCGCCCTTGAGGAGATTCTGGAGTCCTTCAATGATAACCAGATGGGGTTGAAATTCACCTATAATATACACCCAGATACCATAGTATTTCTAGATCTGGAGTTATTTGTGGGTCCTCAAAATGTTATACACACTAGAACACACTTTAAAACTGTGGCTGCGAACAGCTACCTACAATATGGTAGCAATCATTACAAAAAATGGTTAGATAATGTGCCAAAGAGTCAGTTTTACAGATTAAGACGCAACTGTTCAATGGACAGAGACTTTAATACCCAGGGTAATAATCTTTCACTTAAGTTTCAGGAAAAAGGTTACGATATGGCAATAGTTAATAAATCATTTTCAGACGCTAGTTTATTAGATCGAGCATCTTTGTTGGAAAAATCCAAAAGCAAAACAAAAATCAAAAATGAGGTTACATCTAAAGGATCAGTGCCTAAATTTATAACACAGTTTAATCAGTCTGCCAAACAAATTAAAAAAGTAATAAATGACCATTGGAATATTCTGACCAGCGATCCTGAAATTGGTCATCTTTTGCCAAAACATGCTCCTGTTATCTTTAGGAAAGCAAGGAGCATTAAAACAATGATTGCACCAAGCAAATTAAAAACATCAAAGATAGTCAATAATGTAAGAGTGGATGGTTCTGTTTCTATCAAGGTTAAGGGTAACTTTGGATGTGGGAGAGGCAGATGCCTAACGTGCAAACACTTGATTAAAACTAACAAATTTAAATCTTATTCTAATGGCACCTCACATGATATAACAGAACACATTAATTGTCTTAGTGAATATGTTATCTATTTAATATCATGTGAGTGCGGTCTACAATATGTAGGCCGCACATCAAGAGCCTTAAGCACGAGGTTTCTAGAGCACCGAAGAAACATAATAAATGGGTGCCTAACACATAACCTCTCCCGCCATTACTGCAACGAACATTCAAAAGATCCAAGGTCCCTACGAGTTATGGGTATTGAATATATCCCTCCTACCTTTATGGGTGGGGACCGCTTCAAGAGATTGTGTATGAGGGAGACGTATTGGATGTATATTTTGGATACGCTGCACCCAAGGGGACACAATGACCATATTGACACTAGCACCATAGTGTGATCACTCAAGGTGGGTGATCCTTCGGAGGTCTGGTTTGAGTGCTTTATAGCACTCCCTCTGAACTATGGTGACATGTCAGGTCTTTAAGTTTATTATCCCACACTATCTCTGGAAGCTATGTTATACACGATCCCAATATGGGCTATATTGCATCAAACTGCGGATGTGTCTGTTCAAGTCCGTGGCTGGTCCTATTCTATTAATCACATTATTAACATTATTTACAACATTATTAATATTAATATTATTATCAACAATTGCACCCACTCATAATTTCATTAGAGTCACTTTAGTCAATTTGTATACATAGGTTTATTCACACTATCACCATACATATTCAACAACACATACATATTCCCCTTTTTTTATTTTTACACATATATATAGTACACATCTCATCTACATGTCGTGTTGGTTTTTCTTCTGTCCTTGCTAAACAACAACTTTTGCTGTACCTCTGATTCCAGTTGCTATCTATGATATCATGTATCATTTATGGACCAACAACAGGTATATAGTTATTACCCTAAATCGGGTGAATCTAGTGTGCAGCAAAGTATTGCTGATCTGTGTTGTTAAGGTGTAATAGGGTATTGAACATTTATTGCTAACAGGTACTCCAAATCTTGATATTTCCTTTTTTACACATTTATAGAATGCATCTATTTCACGTTTGAATTCAAATATGTCTATTAGTCTACTAACAAATGTTGTTTTTCATATAAATATAAAATATTTTTTGTCTATTGTCCCAAAAGTTATAATAATTGAAATACAAAATTAATATATATTTATAATTATTTAATATGAGCTGTTACCCATTTCTCCGCAAATTCAGTGATGTCCCCATAACCCTTCCATTGCAACTATTGCAACATGAAAATTTAAATTCATGGAAGGGTTTAACACATACAATTAATGTTTTAATTAAATTTGTAATTATGTATGCAAATTCACCCTGCTATAAATATCGGGAGGTCACAACCAATGGGTAACCCCTGATGAAGTCATATCACATGACGAAACGCGTAGGGCGTGGCTAATGCAGAGCAGGCACTTTCCAACCAAGAAAGACTGATGCAAGTTGGGAGCGGCTAAGCCAAACAGAGGAGCGAATACATCCTTGTTTCCCCTGGTGTTGCGGTGATCAAAGGCAGGCGGACGAGGACCTTGTTTCCCGGCGGGATTTCCTTGTGCGGGGCACTAGATCGGGTGGACGTCACTTCCGGTGAAGGAGACCACGCCGTGCCGGCGCCATGTGTTAGGAAAAGACACTACTGCTGATCTAGACGCTACCACTGGCATATGAGTGTCTCATAACTGCACTATATTATCGTTTTTCTTGTGAGTGGGCATTTGTCTGTTTTTAATGTTCCATAAATCTATTGTTATACTTTAATGCACTAGGTGTGCGCCTGTTTTTTCTTTCTTCTTTCCATATATATATATATATATATATAAAATATATATATATATATATATACAGTGTTCGACAAACCTATACATTTGCTCGCCCCGGGCGAGTGGATTTAACCCCCGGGCGAGTAAATATTGGCCCAAGCAGCACACGTTTGGTACTATGTGGCGAGTAGATTTTTTTGTGTGGCGAGTAGATTTTTTGGTGATTTGTCAACCACTATATATATATATAAATATATATACACACACACACACATATATATATATATATATATATATATATATATATATATAAAGATAACAGCAGGCACTTCAAAGGCTCCAAAGAAATAGGTGCTTGTTCAACAAAAATAACAGGAAACCAGGTGCCCCACCAAGGAGACAAAAAACAGCACTCAAGGTATATTGCAAAAGTGTATTTGAAAAAAAGCAGGCACATATAAATCCAACGTTTCGGTCCTGTATAGGACCTTCCTCAGGGGCGCCCCTGAGGAAGGTCCTATACAGGACCGAAACGTTGGATTTATATGTGCCTGCTTTTTTTCAAATACACTTTTGCAATATACCTTGAGTGCTGTTTTTTGTCTCCTTGGTGGGACACCTGGTTTTATATATATATATATATATATATACACATATACATATATATATATATATATATATATATATATATATATATATATATATATATATATATATATATATACATATATATATATATATATATATATACATATACATATATATATATATATATATATATATATATATATATACATATACATATATATATATATATATATATATATATATATATATATATATATATACAGTGCTCGACAAACCCACTCGCCCACTCGCCAGCTGCGATCGGAAATTGGATCGTGGCCAGTAACATTTCCCCTGCTCTGCAAAAAAAAAAAATCCCTCTAGCTGATTGGCTGTGACGCGGGATGGAAGCTGCCAGGACTTCAAACTGCCCTTCCTTCTATGCACGGGTGAGAGGGGGCGTGTGGGCGTGTGTGCGTCTGTTCCTCCTCCTCTATACTGAACTGAATATCCTCCTGTATAATTATGTCAGCTCCTGCACTGATCCGGTCATGGAGGATTTTGGACAGATGTTGGAGGTGGGTGGAATGAAATGCGGGGTGAGAGGTAGTGCGGTTATTTCTCCTCTCCCCCCCCCCCTGCTCCCGCTTCCTGGACTGACGGGGCGGAAGGTAGTAGCGCGGTGTTTCTCCTTCCCCCCCTGCACGCGCGGGCTGGAAGGTAGTAGCGCGGGTGTTTCTCCTTACCCCCCACCCACCCTGCTCCCGCTGCACGCGCGGGCTGGAAGGTAATGGCGTCGGTATTTCTCCTTCCCCCTGTACTCCCACTGCCCGCGCGGGCTGGAAGGTAGTAGCACGGATGTTTCTCCTCCCCCCCCCCTGCTCGCGCGGGCTGGAAGGTAATGGCGCCGGTATTTCTCCTTCCCCCCCTGCATCGCTGCACACGCGGGCTGGAAGGTAATGGCGCCGGTATTTCTCCTTCCCTCCCCTGCTCCCGCTGCACGCGCGGGCTGGAAGGTAATGGCGCCGGTATTTCTCCTTCACCCCGTGCTCCCGCTGCCCGCGCGGGCTGGTAGGTAGTAGCGCGGATGTTTCTCCTCCCCTTCCCCCCCCTGCTCGCGCGGGCTGGAAGGTAATGGCGCCGGTATTTCTCCTTCCCCCCCTGCTCCCGCTGTGTGTGTGTTTCAACCCCCCCGTGTGTGTGTGTGTTTCTCTCCCCCCCCCTCTGTGTGTGTTTGTGTGTACGTGTATATGCAGGACACCAGAGGTACCCCCCCAGTCACCCATCTCCCCTACCCAGTCACCCATCCCCTCTACCCAGTCACCCACCCCCCCTACCCAGTCACCCATCCCCCCTACCCAGTCCCCCATCCCCCCTACCCAGTCACCCATCCCCCCTACCCAGTCACCCACCCCACCCAGTCACCAATCCCACCAGTCACCCAGTCATTAGTCCCACCCAGTTACCCAGTCAGTAATCCCACCCAGTCACCCATCCTCCCCCACCCAGTCACCCATCCTCCCCCACCCAGTCACCCATCACACCCAGTCACCAGTCACTAATCCCACCCAGTCACCCAGTCACTAATCCCATCCAGTCACCCAGTCAGTAATCCCACCCAGTCAGTAGTCCTACCGTCAGTAGTCCCACCCAGTCAGTAGTCCTACCGTCAGTAGTCCCACCCAGTAACCAATCCCAGTAACCCAGTCAGTAACTCAGTCAGTAATCCCACCTAGTCAGTAATCCCACCCAGTCAGTAATCCCAACCAGTCAGTAATCCCACCCAGTCAGTAATCCCAACCTCCACCCAGTCACCCATCCCACCAAGTCACCCAGTTACCAATCTCACCCCCCACCCAGTCACCCAATCAGTAATCCCACCCCCACCCAGTCACCCAGTCAGTAATCCCACCCCCACCCAGTCACCCAGTCACCCAGCCAGTAATCCCACCCCCCACCCAGTCAGTAATCCCACCCAGTCAGTAGTCCTACCGTCAGTAGTCCCACCCAGTCAGTAGTCCTACCGTCAGTAGTCCCACCCAGTAACCAATCCCAGTAACCCAGTCAGTAACTCAGTCAGTAATCCCACCTAGTCAGTAATACCACCCAGTCAGTAATCCCACCCAGTCAGTAATCCCACCCAGTCAGTAATCCCAACCTCCACCCAGTCACCCATCCCACCAAGTCACCCAGTTACCAATCTCACCCCCCACCCAGTCACCCAATCAGTAATCCCTCCCCCACCCAGTCACCCAATCAGTAATCCCACCCCCACCCAGTCACCCAGTCAGTAATCCCAACCCCACCCAGTCACCCAGTCACCCAGTCACCCAGTCAGTAATCCCACCCAGTCACCCAGTCATTAATCCCACCCAGTCACCCAGTCAGTAATCCCACCCAGTCACCCAGTCAGTAATCCCACCCAGTCACCCAGTCATTAATCCCACCCAGTCACCCAGTCAGTAATCCCACCCAGTCACCCAGTAAGTAATCCCACCCCACACCCAGTCACCCATATTATTTACCCTATACTGCTTTCTTCCAGATCTGAATCAAGCTTCACACGGGAGACATCGGAATCCCCCCTAACCCAGAAGACAGATAGGGAACACCTCCCCTCCAATGTATAACTGTATAACATTGCGGGAATGAGGGTACCTGGACATTGAGGGACTGCGGATCAGGTAAGATCCCAGGTGGGATTGCTGCTTTAAATATTGTGAAGCGAGGTGTCCAGACACTGGTTAAGGGGTGCAGGAAACTAGTCATTCATATTTGGCTTTTTTTTCTAGATCCGACATACACACACACACACACACACACACACACACACACACACACACACACACACACACACACACACACACACACACACACACACACACACACACACACACACACACACACACACACACACGTAACAAGGACTAATTGTAGTATAATGTAATACAATAAATAAACTTATGTCAAAAATGAATGTTCTTATTAGGAATTTATTCAATTTATTTTATTTATGTATTTTTTTAAAAGCGGGGTTGGGGGCGGGACTAGGTGGCGAGAAGATTTTTTGGTTCGGCGAGTAGATTTTTGGGTGATTTGTCAAGCACTGTATATATATATATATATATATATATATATATATATACACACACACACACACACAACACCAATATACAAACAAATGGTTAAAGATTATATAAACATGCATAAATAAAAACATGAAATCTGAATCTCAAAATCAGCACATTGCATAATAAAATTTTATTTTATTTTTTATGTTTCATATATTTTATTTTTGCTATAGATTTCAGTTGTTTTTATCACAAATTCTCCCTTTTGGGGATTCTTTGGTCAATAGCCTTGTTAACTCTATCTGATTTACACCGCTGATTTATCCTTTTCAAGCTTTCTAAGGTGCTACTCCAATTTGTTATATATATATATATATATATATATATATATATATATATATATATATATATATATATATATATATATATACACAAAGGCAGATGTCACTCGCAATAAAGGTAGAAAGCCGGTGCTTGTCCCATATAATATTGAATAAAATGTAGATTCCTTACCAGGCAGACCAGGAGTCCAAGACCACGCAGCAAGAACCGAGACAGCACTCAGATTGATATCAAATATAAATGTATTGAAAATAAAGGCACATACAACCGACGTTTCGGTCCTGAAACAGGACCTTTCTCAAGGGAGTGCTTACCCTTATGTGACAAAAACCACCATTATATACCCACATGCAACACCATTAGCAAACAGTGATAGGTTAACAACCTGCCCCTCCTTACTGGATCAGCTGAAAGCAATTATACACAAAACGATCTAAATGACATCATTGCTATGCAATCTTTAAGACCCGGAGTGTCTGTATGGGGGAACCCTTAAAGCAGAAGCCCGTGAGCATGCACAGGTGTGCAATGTCAGGCGCGAGTGTAAATGTATAGACCCATGCGCTGAAATACAGCGTCTAGTATCGTCATAGCGATACCACAGAAGGGGGACCATCGCGCATATGTATACTAATATGCCAAAGCACGGAGCGCGAGAGAGCGACACCATTGCGCATGCTTACAGGGACGGAATATGTGCGTCTCACGTTGCCATGGCGATATAATACCGGGGCAGTCATTGCGCATGTATGCGCTGACAGTCTGAAACACGGAGCGCGAATGGAAGCCCATTGCGCATTCTTGCAGATATAGCATGTAAAAGCCAGAATAATTGGTATAGTATGAACGCAGCTTAAACGCACAGCCTAAGGGTAAACTGAAAACGTTAATGAGCATGAGATAATGCATCCTGAGGGGGCACAATACAGTGTTAACACCAAAGTGCTGAATAAAGATAAAAAGCAAGATATAAAAACCATGAGTGTGTAGGCAAGGAAGGGAAAGGAAAAAGGGGGGGGGTTGAGAAGCAACATACAGGGGGACAAAAACAAAGGAAACTACAAAAGGATAATGGGAAAGGGGAAGGTAGGAAATGAGGGAAAGGAACCAGACAAATTAGAAAAAAATTAGAAAAAAAGGGGGGAATAATAATAAACAATAAAGACCAATGGGTATACTGAGGGCCATGTCAAGGACAATGGCAGAAGTGTATAGGGGAGGCAAAAAAGGAGCGTATGTAAGATAAACTGATAAGGTTGAAATAATTAAATAAAGTAACTAAGTCTCAAGTCCTCGTTCAAGCCATAAGGTGACAATGTCCTCAGATCGTGAATGGCTTTGGCCTCCAACTGGAGCAGCAATCTGTCACGATCCCCACCACGTGTTGATAGGTTCGCTTGTATAATCGGCATACATTTCAGCGACGAAAGGCCATGACGGTGTTGTTTGAAAGGTCTCGCCACTGGGAGGAGTTTAAGGTCATCATCAGCATTTTGGTCCAGGAGTGCCTTACGGATAGTTGACCTGTGCACAGCCATGCGTTCTTTCAGCATGCGGCTTGTTTTGCCTATATAGTAAAGGCCACAAGGACATTTAATAAAATAGACCACAAACTTCGACTCACAGGTCATAGCAGTCTTAATGCCGATGGATTTCCCACTATGTGGATGTGCAAAGGACTGGCCGGTCTGTAGAAAACCACAGTTGATGCATCCATGGCATTTGTATACACCAGGTTTTCGCTGAAGCCATGTTGTAGCATTGGCATATTTGGTAGTCGGATCAGCCTGCACAAACATATCCCTTAAGTTCCTTCCACGGCGATAGCACATTCTTGGTGGTGTCTGACAGATGCTCCCAATTTTAGGATCATTGGCTAGAATGTTCCAATTTCTTTTAATACTGCATTTAATAAGATTGGACGAGGTAGTGTAAGTGCTGCTAATGTTAATTGATTTGTTATCAATTATTTCTGTAGAAGGTAAAAGCAGGGAAACCCTGTCAATAGCCCGTACCTTAGTTAGGGCCACATTAACTTCCGATCTTGAGTATCCCCTATCCAAAAACCTCTTAGCCATTTTCCATAATGCATCTTCGACCAGCATAGGGTCACTGGTAATGCGTTTGACCCTTAGCATCTGAGAGAATGGGAGTCCTCGTTTCAGTGGTTCCGGATGGTGACTCAAAGCACACAGAAGAGTGTTTCTGTCTGTAGGTTTGTGAAAAATCTCAGTCGCTGGTCTACCATCTTTTTTATAGACCACTGTGTCTAGAAAGGGAATACGGTCCAGGCTGTAATTAACAGTAAACCGAATCGTTGACGGTATCGAATTCAAGTAACAGATAAATTGTGTCAGTTCCTCCTCCTTTCCACGCCAAATTAGGAAGATGTCATCAATGTAGCGGGTTTACCAATCAATTAATCAATTTCCAAAATCAATTACAATACAATACAAATCAATTATACAATTCACTATTCAATTCCTAAATCCAAACCATTGAGAAAAATATTCAACTTCAAAGTAACCACCATCATACAAATCTAACTACCAAAAATAAGCCATTATTAAAAAGCAAGCCCCTAAAATAAACTATTGCAAAATCATGATAAATTACATGTAATAAATATCAATTACATTACACACACCAATTGCTAACCAAAGCTGCAAAATACATGTTGAAATCATCAAAATAACATAAATAAACATTTGCAATACAATCATTTATTATCCCTGTATGTTTAGCAAATATAGCTGACCATTACATACAGGGGCAATAAATGAGCATCAAAAAACATGAAATTACATCAAAAAATACAATACAATACAAACATTCAGTGTCCCTGTATGTATGTATTATGTATGTATGTTTATCCATAGGGACATACATAAATTCAGGGGCATTAAATGGACATAAAAAAAAACCACATGAATAAAAAATCAAAAAAAACTCTAAAAGTGAAATAAATATAATTTTCTTTTGTTTACTTACCATTAGATGCCCACTCAGCGAAATCCAGGGGAACCGGAAGCGCTCGAACCAATCCACAGGTAACAATAATATTATAAATCCACGTGTGTGTCTTCTTACTTCTATTTGTAATCCATTTAGTCAAAGGGGGTCTTCATCTGTATTCTTCTTTCTTCTTCCGGTCTCTTCCGGGGTCTTCTCTTCTAGCTCCACGTCCTGGTCCTCTTCTTCCTCGATGAGGTCCGTCCTCCTCGGCGACTGGCTTCAAAATGAGACGACATAGGCTTTTATAGGCCTATGACGTCACATTTTCGTCAAATGGTTAACATGGCCCTGATAGGGCAGTGTAAACCATGTAATTTAGTAAAAAAAAAATTAAATGATGACGTCATTTAGAGGGAATGAAGCCAGCCAATCAGAATGTCTGAGCTTCATTTGCCTTTAAGATGAAGTCATCAAAACAAAGATGGCCGGCGACACATGGTACGGTAGCCAATCAGAGTTGGGATTTCGTTCCCACGGGGGTGGGGGGGGGGGGATGTGTGTTGTATATTGAAATGTTTATTGGGGACAATTGTCCCCAATAAACATGCTATGTGCCTTAACCCCTTCATTGCCTTAGCGGATAGCTGCTAAGCTAATGAAGCTGCTTTAAAATATTTTTATTAATAGTGTGTGGGAGCAGGGGGTCCCCTGAGCTGAATCGCATTGATTTCTGGCTCAGGGACCCCCTGCTTCCCAAGTTACAGGCCCCAGTTTGGGGCATCGGTGCCATTGTCGCCGCCATCTTTATAGCGTCCACGTCACGTCATGGATGCTATAAAGATGGTGGCGACACTGGCATCCGATGCCCCATATTATTAAAATTTACATTAATTCAGCTTCATTACCATAGCGGATAGCCGCTACAGTAATGAATTATTGGTTATTGTTGTGTTTGTTTTGACAGTAGTGTAGATGTGTAGGGGGTCTCCAGAGCTGAACCGCATTGGTTTCAGCCTCGGGGACCCCCTACTTCAGGTGATACAGGCCCCGTTATGGGGTGCCAGTATCCCCGCAGAATCTAAATGTCCCGGACATGTGACGCGGAAGCTTTAAAAGTGCAGGGGATACCAGCACCCATAAAGGGGCCTGTATCTCCTGAAGTAGGGGGTCCCCGGACCTGAAACCAATGCGGTTCAGCTCTGGAGACCCCCTGCTCATGTACACTATTATTAAAATGAATATTGTTAATGCACGATCGCCTGTAACAGCCGTGCATGGAGATACAGAATCTCCATGCAAATGTTGCAGGCGGCTTTTTTTTCCTATCAGCTATCGTACGTGAAGTTTAAGCATGACAGCAGGGGGAAAAAAAACAACACGCATGCTGTGGCTGTTTTGAGCACGGCCGATCCCGAATGCGCTGAACTACTTAGTGAATCGCGCCTCCGGCTTCACTTTTTAGCGGACGTGTTATTTTTTTTCCGGCCAGCGCAATAGCTCGGAGCTTAGTGCATAGCCCCCTAAGTATTTTTTGAAAACAAACATATTTTTTACTTGTGTAAAATGTAGGTTTTCATGAATTAGCCATGCCTCAAACCAGTCCCCTCTCCCAAATCCAAAAAACATGCCACACAACTTCTTGTGAAAATATACAGTACCAGTCACCGCTTTATTAAGAACAAATCAATATATTAAACACAAGTAACAGAAACGAGGATCCTGCCAGATTGATCCGGAAAAATCCCCTCAACTCCTGCAAACATCGCCACTAGCCGCCCAAGACATATGGCACATAATCACATAACACGGAAGGAAACTATCATTCTGGCCACCTAGGACAGGAATTACACCACCTTCCCCAGCACTCCCAATTAAGCGGTCTAGCACCTCACATAAAGGAGCCAATAGTGACTGAGTCCCCCCTGTGTCACCTCTGTATCCATGCAACGCCTGTATGCCCGCAGACCTGGCCAATCCCCAGTACTGAGGTGGGTAAGGGTATAACACGCACTCACAGCAGTGAGGACGTGCCCAGAGTGTGGTAGTTGCGTTGCCGGGCCTGGTGAGTAAGGGTTAACGTTATACTTGCTGAGTCCGGGTGCCAGAGGTCGGAAGGTATTGTCCAAGAGCCAGAGTCCAGGGATGGAGAGAGCAGCGTAGTGATGTCCGAAAGCCTGGGGTCAAGGGCAGGAGAAGGCAGCGTAGTCAAAGTCCAAAGCAGAGTTGAAGTTCAAACCAAGGGAATCCAAACAGGGGCAGGGACAGGAACCAGCGCTGAAAGAGACAAGGGGGCTAGGCATAGACACTGCACACACAGGAGCTACAGGAAAGCTATGCAGAGCGAGGAAGGAGAGGGCAGACTGGGGTTATAAAGGAGGGAGGACAAATAGCAGGAAGGGCTGCAGCAGGGGGTTGTCTGGGAGCGTGCAGGGATAGGTGTGTGAGAGCAGGGGAGGAGACAGTGAGGTAGAGCAGGGGAGGAGACAGTGAGGTAATCTTGAGTAATAGCCTGCAGCCTGCGGGGGGCGGAGCCGGTACCTGCGGAGGATTGGTAAGTAGAGCTGGTGCGCGCGCCCTCTGTAACACAGTCACGCGCGCACGGTGAGCGAGAATCAGAGCATGGGGGAAGGATCGCGGAGGAGGTGATCAGCTGGGGAGTATGAGAGGGAGAAGGAGCGGAGGAACCAGGTAGGGAAACGGAGGTACGCTGAGGGGCGTGAGTCCCCTGATGGGACACCAGGGACTGGGAACGCACGCGCACAGTGAGGGGACCGCGCATGCGTACAGAACGCGAACCGGAGCGTGCCGAGCGTGCCGCGAGGGAATGAGGTGGAGATTGGGAAGGCAAGGGAACGGAAGGGTTAGGAGGAAGCAAGGTGATGGGGACACGCTGGGAAGAGCGAGTCCCCCGATCCGTTACAGTATCCCCCCCTTGAGGATACGACTCCGGACGATCCTCCCAAGGTTTATGAGGGAACTTCCGACGAACTGTCTGAGGAGTGCTGGGGCATGAACGTGATCAGATGGTATCCAAGAGCGTTCCTCTGGACCGTATCCCTTCGAGTGTATGAGGAACTGAAGTCTGCCCCTGGACCAACAGGAATCGAGTAAGGACTGGACTTCAAATTCTTGTTGTCCTTGTATGACGACAGGATTAGGCCTCCGAGGACAGTCCGGGAAATGGATATTCTGGATCACCAGTTTAAGTAAAGACACCTGGAATACCGAAGAAATCTTCATGGTAGGGGGAAGTGCCAGTCGGTATGCGACCGGGTTGATCCTTTCGAGAATTTTGAAAGGACCTAAGAATCTTGGGGCCAGTTTCTGGGAAGGGGTCTTGAGTTTGATATTCTTGGAGGATAGCCAAACTCTGTCTCCGGGTTTGAACTCTGGGCCCACTTGACGTCGCTGATCCGCTTGCATCTTTTGCCTTTGAACGGAACCTTGAAAAGCTTTTATGATCCTTTTCCAGGAATTTTTTGAAGACTGGATATGTGAGAATCTGCTGCGGGAACACCAGAGGGGAGGGATGAGAGGGGAAGACTCCTGGGGTGGAAACCTTAGTTAATGTAAAAAGGCGAGTCTTGCGTGGATTCGTTCTTTATTGAGTTAATAGCAAACTCAGCCCAAGGTAATAAGTCCACCCAATTGTCTTGCGAATCGGACACGAAGCATCTGAGATACTGTTCCAGAGTCTGATTCATTCTCTCCGTCTGACCGTTGGTCTGTGGGTGATAACCCGAGGAAAATAGAAGGGAGATGCCAAGTCTTTGAGAAAAAGCTTGCCAGAACTTAGAGATGAATTTAGTACCTCTGTCAGAAACAATGGAAATAGGTACCCCGTATAATCCGTAAAATCTCCTTAGAAAAAACGTTGGCTAAAGTAGCTGAATTAGGAAGACCCATGAGGGGTATAAAGTGTGTATGCTTGGAAAACCTATCTACTACCACAAGGATAGTATTCATCCCTTTGGAATTGGGAAGTTCCACAATAAAGTCCATGGAGATATGTTTCCAAGGTTGTTCCGGAATAGGAAGAGGCATGAGGAGACCTGAAGGTTTGTGTCGGGCGGATTTGCTTTGGACACAGACTGGACAAGCTCTGGTGAATTCAAAAATGTCCTTATTCATTCTAGGCCACCAAAAGGTCCGTTTGATAAGATCTACAGTTCTCTTGTAGCCTGGATGACCAGCAGCTCTAGACGAAAGTCCCCAAAAGGAGAATTTTGTGGTGGAAACGTGGGGCAGCGTACAAGCATCCTTCTGGTACCTTAAATCTCCTTGGAATATGAGCCTGGGCTTGATTGATTTCGTCCAAGATATCGAAATTGTTGGCGGAAATAATACACTTAGCAGTAAGAATCGACTCAGAGGATTCGTTAGATTCGTTCTCGCTGGAGAACTGACGAGATAAAGCGTCGGCCTTGATATTCTTGGTTCCCGGAATGTAAGAAATTGTGTAATTAAACCTCGAAAAGAACAAAGCCCAACGAGCTTGACGGGATCCCAAACGACGAGCCCCCTCTGTGTACAATAAGTTTTTGTGATCGGTGAGAATGACTACTGGCTCTTTGGTACCTTCGACGAGATGTCTCCATTCTTGGAGGGCCAATTTGATGGCCAGCAGCTCGCGGTTCCCGACATCATAATTTCTCTCGGCCGAGGAAAATTTTCTGGAAAAGAATCCACACGGATTGTTTTTCCTGTAGGGAAGATCTCTGAGAAAGCACTGCGCCGGTTCCGACATCTGAAGCGTCTACTTCGAGGGTAAACGGAAGGGAAGTTTCTGGATGCCGAAGGATAGGGGCGGACACAAAGGCTTTTTTGAGAAAGTCAAAGGCTTCGATGACTTCAGTGGACCAAACAGTCGGATCAGCACCTTTCCTGGTCAGAGCAGTGATTGGTAGAGCTATAGTAGAAAAATTACGGATGAATTTCCGATAGTAATTGGCAAAGCCAAGGAAGCGCTGCACGGCCTTGAGAGAGTTCGTCAACGGCCAATCGAGTACAGACTTCAATTTCTCGGGGTCCATGGTAAAGCCTTTGTCAGAAAAAATATATCCCAAGAAGGCTGTGGAAGATTGATGGAACAGACATTTCTCCATTTTAGCATAGAGGCGATTAGCACGAAGCCGAGAGAGTACCAACTTGGTATGGCGAATGTGCTCCTCCAAGCTTTTGGAGAAAATGAGGATGTCGTCCAAATATACAATGACGAACGTACCCAACACGTCCTGGAAGATATAATTCACGAATTCTTGGAATACCGCAGGGGCATTGCAAAGGCGGAACGGCATCACTAAGTACTCGTAATGTCCCGAACGCGTGTTAAACGCGGTTTTCCATTCGTTCCCGTCTCTTATACGAATAAGATTATAGGCTCCTCTTAAATCGAGTTTTGAGAAAATGGAGGCACCTTGTAAACGGTCGAAATGTTCTGAAATCAGAAGAAGGGGGTACCGTTTTTTTACCGTAATTTTGTTTAAATCCCGAAAGTCGATACAAGGTCTCAAAGTGCCATCCTTCTTTTTCACGAAGAAGAAGCCTGCCCCAGCGGGGGAGGTGGAATACCTGATGAACCCTTTTGTCACGGGAGACTCCTGTGGCGGGTAGGATCTCAGTGGCCGGAACAGCACGAGCGTAGTAGGGGTCACAAGCAGGGGTCCGAGGCAGGCGGCAGGTAGCGAAGTCAGGTAACAAGCAGGGGTCCGAGGCAGGCGGCAGGTAGCGAAGTCAGGTAACAAGCAGGGGTCCGAGGCAGGCGGCAGGTAGCGAAGTCAGGTAACAAGCAGAGGTCGGCAACGAGGAGACTGGAACAGGACAGGCGGGGTGGGACAGGGACTGAGAACAGGGAGCAGGGACTGATACCGGGGAGCAGGAACAGACAGGGACAAGCCAGATTACTAGCAAGGACCTTTACTGTGAACAGACTATAATACAGGTACAGGTACATAAACAGATCAGGATCAAAGACAGGCATGTGCATGGGAGTCTGACTTGAAGCAAAGGCAAAACCAACAGACAGGAAGCAAGCTATAAGGACAGAGACAGGAGCAACAAGAAGACAGACAGACAGAGGAACCCAGAGCCAACAGAAGGCAGCAGCACACCCAGTGGACAAGGAAGCTATGGCTAGGCAGGAGGTCTAGGCGGTCCTGACATTACTCCCCCCCTCTCAAGAGCGTTCTCCGGACGATCCTCCAGGCTCTTCCGGAGGCCTTGATGAAAAGTGGACTCAATGTGACCCACCTCTTGTGGTTTGTCAGCGGGCAGAGAGTACTCCACAGGTACAGACTGAAAAAGTCCATCAGAAAGCCGACAGAGGAATTCAATTCTCTCTCGGAACAGTTGAATGTAAGGATGCATCAACCCAAACGCCAGAGAATCTGTGAGCAGTAAGCTTGACTTTGCAGAGTATGTCACAGGCTCAGCAGAGGACGCATCAGATATTCGTAGATAAACGGAAGAACGTGCACTTGTCTTCACAGCAGGAGCAGAGGAGCCAGTAGATCCTCCTGACAACCCTCCAGTTTTAGCAAGGTGTCCCTGATGGAAGGCCGACTCACGATGGCCTTTGGACAACACTCCATGTTTTGCAGGAACATAGGGATCAGCAACAACTCCGGACAACCCTCCAGGCTCTTCAGGGAAATCTTGATGGAAGGCCAACTTAATGTGTACGTCAAGTGCTGATGGGAAATCTGTGAGAGGTGCATTTATCCTCATCGCAAGAGCGTTGGCATCAGCATCAAGAATATTAGGCATAGCAAGGAACTTCACCAGGGATCCGTCTAACGTCATAGCAGGGGCATCGGGAACAGATACATCAGGCTCTTCACATGCGGCAGAGGGGACATATTCACTTTCCGTGGTCTCTTTTTGTGACCAATATATCTCTTTTAGTTTTGGAATCTGGAACTTCCCAATGGATCCGTTCAACTCCATTGCAGAGGCATGGACATCAGGAATGTGGGCATCAATGACGGGTGCAGACTTTTCACATGTGTAAGTGGGAACATAGAATTCACGCTCCATGGTCTCCTTTTGTGACTGCCGTTTCATGGTATCACCTAAATTCTCATTTAGACCAGCTATTTGATTTTTCAGCTCTTGAAGCTGTCCTTCTGCACTTCTTTTCCCACTCAATGCAGTTGTCAGTTCGGCTTCTTTGGAGTTGAGTCGCGACTCCATATCTCCCAGCTGACTCAGAGTAAAGCTTAAATATGTTTCATCTTCTTCATTTCTGATCTGCAGCTGCCGGTACTCCTCCCGGGCATTGTCCAGCTCCAGCTGCAGCCGGACCTTATCACGGGCTGCGTGGTCCAATAATTTGCAGGCATCGGCCATTTTGACCTCATAGCGCTGTGTCAGGCCAGCCACTTGACAGACGGAAACCTTCTCTCTCTCCTCCTTTTTGGCAAGCTGTGTCTTGAGCTCAGCGATCTGCGCCTGAAAGCAGTAAGCTGCTGAGATGTGTGTTCAGCTGCTAGCTTTAGCTCTTCCTCCAGCGAGGCTCTGGTTATGCTCAGTGTGGCCTTCAGCTCCTCATGCTGTTCTTTGGGGGGACACTGGGTACTCAAATAATCTTGCAGCATCCTTATTTTGTTGGCAGTCTGGAAACTTTCTTCCTGCAGAACTCGCTGCTTTTCTTCAGCATTCACCCATTTCTTCTTGGTGTCCTGCAGATGTGTACGCAGTTCTCGCAGCTGACTCTGCAGCATATTTTCTGCTTGTGTGCGCCGCTCCAGGGAGACACGTTCTTCTTGCAGCACTCTCTCTGCATTCTGCAGTGCTGTCTGCACATCTAACTTTTCCTGGGCCAACTGTTTATTCTCCTCTCCTAATTCATGGAGTTTCTTATCTCCTTCACTGACTTGGACATATAGATTCTTGCACTCTTGGGTTACAGTTTCAAAACTGATATTTAACCCTTCGAAGATTTCTCTCATAGAACGTATCTCTGTTGTCAAGTAGCATCTCTCCTCCCGATCGACTTCCATCTCTTTTTTGAAGTAGCAAATATCCTCATGGGAGACTTTAAGCTCTGTATTAAGCCTGTCAATTTCCTTCATAGAGATGTCCAGGAATTCGTTACTTTTAGAAGCGTGGCGCCGATTCTCAGCAGCATCAGCATATGCCTTCTCCAGCTCACCTGACATGACATCCAGGTCACTCTCCAACTGGTGCTTTTCTTTTTCCTGGAGAACACACTTAGCAATTGCTGAGGATAGACCGCTCTGTAGTGCAGCCTTAGCTTCTTGCGCTTTATCTAAACGTCCATGAAGACAATCAATCTCTTTTCGTGCAGCTTGAAGCGTCTGAGTAGGAGCATCTTTCTTCTCTTCCACTATTCTTGGGATACGTCTGTGAGTTGCCTTAAGCTGCAGCATATCTCTTTCATCAAATGCAGACTCTGAGGTTAAATTTTCATTCTTAATTCCTTCTGCAACTTCCACAGTAATGCCTCCCTTCTTTTTCTTCTTCTTCCTTGCTTTGAGAAGTTCTGAAGAATCAGTGGTACTGTGTTCACATTTACTGCTCAAGACTGTTTGAGTGGGAGCCATAATTAAACCACACTTCCCAAGAAACCAGTAAAGAGGAAATGTGTTTTTAAAACAGAAGCATTAGAATTAACAACAGGAATATTAGACACAGAGAGACACAAGATAGGAGAGCTGACCCTTTGAGACTTTAACATCAGTCACAGAGATTATAAATGCAAGGAAAAAACATAGACAGAGAAAACCTGCAGTTACATCTAAATCTTTAGGCATCAGGCGTAGGGATATCATACAGACAGAGAAAACCTGCAGTTACATCTAAATCTTTAGGCATCAGGCGTAGGGATATCATATAGAGAAAGAAAACCTGCAGTTGAATCTGAAACTTTTGATATCAGGCATAGAAATATCATAGACAGCAGGAAACTAATACAGTGAAAACGTGTAGTTAGATCTGAAACTTTTGACATAGGAATATCAGACAGAGAAACCTGCAGTCAAATCTGAAACCTTTGATATCAGGCGTAGGGATATCATATGTTGCAGAGAAACAAACTTTAGGGGAACTTGCAGGTAAACCTGAAACCTTAGAACCAATCATATGAAAAACTACAGATTGCAGGAAAAATCACAGTATGCAGTAACAAAATAATAGAAGCACTCTTGTCTTTTGAAATGAGAACCCTGTGAACAGCAGTGGTCCAACCTGTGATGCAGAGACAAGCCTTATCCAGGAAATGAAAAGTCAGAGTCTAAAAAGGTGGCAACAGGTACTGCAAGGGTTAACCCAGGCACTGCACAAAAATAAAAATCTCAAAGAAAGCTGCAATAGTCTCTGCAGCAACAGTTCTAGTCTCAGAAAAAACATGTTTTTTCGTTATGAACGCAATAATTCTTGCAGAACACTTAGCAGCAACAAAAAAAAACCTTTCAAAATCCCAACTTGGATTTCCAAAAAAGAAACTAAAGTACTTATCTTCAACCATGCGGATGTGGTCTGCTGCAGCAGGCAGGAAAGGGTGCAGGCAGAAGAAGAATCTGTTCCAGCGAGATCCAGAAGTGGCCTTTGCTTTCTGTCACGGGAGACTCCTGTGGCAGGTAGGATCTCGGTGGCCGGAACAGCACGAGCGTAGTAGGGGTCACAAGCAGGGGTCCGAGGCAGGCGGCAGGTAGCGAAGTCAGGTAACAAGCAGGGGTCCGAGGCAGGCGGCAGGTAGCGAAGTCAGGTAACAAGCAGGGGTCCGAGGCAGGCGGCAGGTAGCGAAGTCAGGTAACAAGCAGAGGTCGGCAACGAGGAGACTGGAACAGGACAGGCGGGGTGGGACAGGGACTGAGTACAGGGAGCAGGGACTGATACCGGGGAGCAGGAACAGACAGGGACAAGCCAGATTACTAGCAAGGACCTTTACTGTGAACAGACTATAATACAGGTACAGGTACATAAACAGATCAGGATCAAAGACAGGCATGTGCATGGGAGTCTGACTTGAAGCAAAGGCAAAACCAACAGACAGGAAGCAAGCTATAAGGACAGAGACAGGAGCAACAAGAAGACAAACAGAGGAACCCAGAGCCAACAGAAGGCAGCAGCACACCCAGTGGACAAGGAAGCTATGGCTAGGCAGGAGGTCTAGGCGATCCTGACACCTTTCTTAAGATTCTCCTGGATGTTTGCTGTCATCGCTTCCGTCTCGGGCACAGACAATGGGTAAGATTTAGACTTGGGGAGAATGGTTCCAGGAATCAAATCAATGTGACAGTCATAAGGGCGATGAGGAGGTAACTCTTCGGCCTGAGTTTTATTGAAGACATCTAAGTATTCATGGTATACCTTCGGCAAGGCCTAGTGGGAAGATGAGGTAGTGTCGCGGCCAGCAAGCATGGCAACAGAAGGAGAAACCGTCTTCTCTGAGGAGTCAGCCCATTGAATCGGCAAAACATTGGTCCAATCAATACGCGGGTTGTGAAGCTGCAGCCACGGCAATCCCAGAATAACCTGGACAGTAGGGGAATGGAAAACATCGAAGACCATTACCTCTACCTTTACTGGGTTTTCCCGTTTCCCGGTTTCAAGCGGCATTGACGAAGTTGGTGTTCTGGAGAACCGCAGTAATAGCAGAGACCCTTCACCCGACGTCATGCTTTCTCAGCAGCCCGAAGCTGTTGTCTACCAATTTGCAGTGGTTCGGGAGCGTCCAACGCAGGGAAGGGCAATAGAGGATACCTAAGGGAAACAGGCAAGGATGAAAGAGAATGAGAGCGGTGATGCTCGTGGCGTCGTTCTTCAGTGCGCTGATCCATCCGGATACTGAGAGCGATGAGTTCCTCGAAAGATGAAGGCCGGGCGTGAGCTGCAAGGTCATCCTTGAGAGATTCGGACAAACTATGCCAGTATGCCGCGGTGAGAGCTTCATCGTTCCACTGGGTCTCAGCAGCGATGGTGCGGAACTCCACCGCGTATCTTGCAGCTGACCTACGAGCCTGGGAGAGATGGAATAAGGAGAAAGCAGCAGTCTCCCTACGCGCCGGTGTATCAAAAACTTGTTGGAACTCATGTCGGAATTTGAGATAATCTTGGGTTAAGTCTGATCTGTGTTCCCAGAGGGGAGAAGCCCAAGTGAGGGCGTCGCCAGTGAGTAGGGCATAGACGTAGGCCACCTTGGAACGACCAGTAGGGAAGTGGGACGGGGACATTTCGAATTGGACTTCGCACTGATTCAGGAATCCTCGACAAGCGAGGGGGTCCCCGTCATAGCGGTTGGGAGGTGGAATACGTGGTCCCGGATTACTTGGAGGTATTGGGACCGAGGTAGGTGGTGTCACAGGAGATTCCCGGAGAGATAAGGTAGAAAGTTTCTCAGTGATATCAGTGAGTTGATTGCTTAGGAATTGCCAGTGTTCCATAGTAACAAAAAAAAACAAAAAGACAGGGCGCAAAACGCACATAGTGAAGCACAGTTAAAAGATAATTTTACTTAAAAATTAAAAGTTCTGCATACATCAATATAATGAAAATCAAGCAGTGGGTTAGTGGGGTTACCACACGGAAGGAGTGATCACAGCTCTCCACTGGAACGGACGCGAGGCACTGGATACCAGCAGACGACATCCAAGGCAGCAGCTTCCGTGAGACCTTCAGTCAGGGTAACCAGATGTTGGGGACCGGTGAATAGTCCAGTGTAGAAGTCCCGCTATGAGGCTCAGAAGCCTCGGTCAGTCCTACAGCAATGCAGCACCAACAGCACGCCGCTCAGACCCGTGGTGCGCCTTCTGATGACGTCACGACACTCTCCTTCTCACATGGAGCGGGGGAGAGAGCACATCGGCGAACAACACACAGGGCAGACAGGGCAGCAATGGTAATCACCCATAGCAACAGGCAGTGAGGCAGGGGACCGGGAGGCACAAGCCAAGAATGTACTCGGCTAACAGTAAGGGTCAGATAGATGAACAATCCAACATTCCAACGCGCTTCGTAACACACAGTTACTTCATCAGGGAATACAAAAAGCTGAGGGGGTACACATGATTAAATACCCAGCTGCCTCCAATCAATGAATAGAGTATCAAATTACAACACACGGCATTGGGTAACACATGAATATTCATTAATAAGCCACAAGCAAAGTGTGCAGTTAAAGAAACAGAACATAATAAAACTTATACAATAAAAAATACATAGTAAAAAATACATAATACATATGGGAACAGTAGCTGAAAGAAAAAAAGCCACAATTAGAAAAAAGCAGGTGTAGTTATAACACATTCAAAATGAGTCTCAAATAGTTAAATAAAGATCAATATAGGGACCAGATGTCTATATCTTCGTTTAACCCCTTAGGGCTCAAAGAGCCTAGTTTGTAGATGCATAGAGTTTCTTGATAGGAGAGGTTTTTGATTCTATCACCTCCCCTCCTATCTTTAGGGACTACTTTAATGCCTTTGAACATTAATTTGGAGGGATCTTTATTATGATAAATTGCAAAATGACGTGATAAGCTAAGTTTTTCATAACCATTTCTTATATTTCTAACATGCTCCTGTATACGGATCTTTAGACACCTCTTCGTACGGCCTACATATTGGAGACAACAATCACAGTTGACCAAATAAACCAAATGAGTAGTATTACAATTAATAAATGAATCGATGGCAAAGCTCTCACCATTCACAAAAGACTTAAATGTCTTCTTCTCAGGGTGTAGGTGCTTACAAATCGAGCACCTCCCACACTGAAAATTACCAACAGGTTTATCGCTTATCCAGGAATTGGGGTCTGAGTGGCGTGCTGTTGGAGCTGCATTGCTGTAGGACTGACGGAGGCTTCTGAGCCTCATAGCGGGACTTCTACACGGGACTCTTCACCGGTCCCAACATCTGGTTACCCTGACTGAAGGTCTCACGGAAGCTGCTGCCTTGGATGTCGTCTGCTGGTATCCAGTGCCTCGCGTCTGTTCCATTGGAGAGCTGTGATCACGCCTTCCGTGTGGTAACCCCACTAACCCACTGCTTGATTTTCATTATATTGATGTACGCAGAACTTTAAATTTTTAAGTAAAATTATCTTTTAACTGTGCTTCACTATGTGCGTTGTGCGCCCTGTCTTTTTGTTTTTTTTCTATAGCCCTAGGGGTGTCGAGCCACCCCTCAAGAAAGGCTGCAGACATCACATTAGTGTCATTTTCCACAAGGTCAATTTATTGTTTATTTAACTTTCACATTGCACTGTTTCCATATACACTGTTTAATCATGTTTTAAGAGATAAAAACACAAAAAAAGCGCAAGACGCAAATGGTGAAGTACATCAAATTGATTCATTTTAGTAATAAAAGGGTGAGTATTCTGCGTACATCAATGTTGTAAAATTATCACATTTACATGTACTCTCACTATGGGCCTCATGCAGTAAGCCCCGATAAGGCTTTTTCGGCATTTTATAGCCGTTTTTTGCCCTCCTGATTCAGTAAGCCCCGATAAGTGGGAATTATCGGCAACTTTTCTTGCGAAAAAAATTTTTTCGCCACCCGGCTGCCGATAAGCCACTTATCGGGACTTTTTTTTCCCGCCTGAATTCAGTAAGCCCCGATCAGCTTTTTGGTGCTGATCGGCAGGCCAGATTGGAGATTTTATGGCCAATCCAGCCCGCCAACTAAAGTTGGCAACTTGCTGAAGGAGAAGCATCGGCAAGGGCGACACTTAGGAAAAATCAGCCCTTTTTCCTGCCTGTGATTGATGCCGGGGGTCTCCGGAGCTGATACCCGCACCGGAGCCCCCCGGCATGCATCCGAGGCAGGAAAAAGGCATTTAAAAGCCACTTCATTACCTTAGCGGCTAACCGCTAAGGCAATGAAGGGGTTAACCCACCGTGCCAGCGTTATTGTGGGTAGCGGGGATGGGTGAGGGGGGTATTTGGCCCTGGGTGTGAGTTTAGGACTTGCGGGGGGGTTGCGAGGGCACTTAACCCCTTCACGACCGTAGCAGTTAATACCGCTACGGTCCTGAAGGGGTTAAGGCCTCCCGCTACCCACCCGCAAGCCCTAAACTACCACCGTTGGGGCTAATACCCCCACTAGCCACAATATTAAAAAAATACACACCCCAGCCCCACAATAACTACATAAATAAATAATTATATTATATATATATATATATATATATATACCCAACAACACCTATACCCCCCTAACATACTGTATAGTAATTGGTACAATGACTATTATCCACAAAAGGATAATAGTGCAGTTGTCCATTTACAATACATACACAACAATAAAGACTTTAAATACATATAGCACTCACCCATGTCCCACTGCCACGATGAAGGCCATCCTCATCTTCATCCTGCCCATGCCCCATCCGCTTCTGCAAAACAAACACAAGAATTACAACATCCAAATTAATGTCCCCTAACCCCTTAATCACCATAGCGGTTATTAACCGCTACAGTTATTAAGGGGTTAAGCCACCATCACCCACATACCCTCCCCCACAAAGCCCCCCAACCACCCTCACCCAATACCCACAGGGGAGTCCTACCAAATACCCTTGGGCCTAATACCCCCTCCCCCAGCACATACAGTACAATAATGTGCCAAATAACTATTATCCACATAGGGATAATACATTATTTGGCCATTATTAAACACATTCAATAACGTTAAAATGTAAATAAAATTGTACTAACCTCATCAATAAGAAGTCTCCGTCGCCAGCATCATCCTTGGGGTCCGTTGCCAACATTAGAAATAGCCACAACATTTCAATATCATTAACATAACACTGAACCCCTTAATCACCTTATCGGGTACTAACCTGAAAGGTAATTAAGGGGTGAAGCCATCCTGCAATGCCTACAACAGTTATGCATAACATCTTCAGTGAAATAAAAACCAATTGCCTAACCAAATTCCATTTAATCATTCAATCTGTAGGCTCACATGCCTCATAAAACATTGCATTTACAGTGTATACATGTAGCATAACATGTAAACTGCATGTACACGCTGCAAATCAATGTTAACAATACAATAATGCCACTCAAATCGCCATACATCACAAGAAGTATATTATTTAATACAATAAACTCACCATCAATGAATTACCACACATCAATTACATCCCTAAACAATTAAAATACCATCCATACCAATTACACAATGAACTAAAGCTATCCTAACAGAGAACCACTTCAAAACATAGAAAAAAGTACACCAACAAATACAATATACTAAAGCAAGGCTTTCCATATCCTATTGTACGGCCTGGAAGCCCAAAACTTACATCTGTCTAAAAATAAAATACATTTAGCACACATCAATGCATAGCCACAATGATTAACAATACAGAATTAGAAGCTTTAACAACACTATCATTTCTTACCCTGTATATATATCTGTACACATACATACAGACATACATACAGTGGGAAGAAATGATATGCATTATAAAAAATGAAAACATGAAAAAGCAACACAAAAAACAGTTACATTAAGTACATTTCTTTATTTAACTTACCATTACTTGCCCCCACCGACTCCCGTTGATCAGCTTACTCACGAACCAATCCACGACACCATCCATGACACCATCCAGGAACAAATCCACGACACCATCCAGGAACAAATCCACGACACCATCCAGGAACCAATCCAAGAACAAGTGCAGGAACCAATCCAGGAAGCAAGCCACGAAGAAATCCAAGAAACAATCCACGACACGATCCAGGAACAGGAACCCATAAAAGAAAAGAAAAAAACAAATTAAACATTAAAATAATAAAACATGACAATCAAAGGTTGTACTAGTTTTATTCTTAGTGAATCTGTATTACAATACCTTGTTCCGGGGTCTTCTTGACATCCGGTGCCACGCCCTGGTCTTCAATCTTCAGGAGGAGGTCCGTCCTCCTCGGCATCTGCCTTCAAAATGAGACGACATAGGCTTTTATAGGCCTATGACGTCACATTTGTCGTCATATGGTTCCCACGGCCCTGATTGGGCCGTGAAAACCATGTGTTTTGGCCGATGTAAAAAAATTGATGACGTCACTTAAAGGCAATGCCAGCACAGCCAATCAGAATGGCTTTGCTGCTATTGCCTTTAAGAAAACGTCATGAAATGACACATGGCCGGACTCACATGGTAAGCCAGCCAATCAGAGCGTGGGAACTCCATCCCTACTCTGATTGGTTCAAGTACCATGTGAGTCCGGCCATGTGTCATTTCATGACGTTTTCTTAAAGGCAATAGCAGCAAAGGCATTCTGATTGGCTGTGCTGGCATTGCCTTTAAGTGACGTCATCAATTTTTTTACATCGGCCAAAACACATGGTTTTCACGGCCCAATCAGGGCCGTGGGAACCATATGACGACAAATGTGACGTCATAGGCCTATAAAAGCCTATGTCGTCTCATTTTGAAGGCAGATGCCGAGGAGGACGGACCTCCTCCTAAAGATTGAAGACCAGGGCGTGGCACCGGATGTCAAGAAGACCACGGAACAAGGTATTGTAATACAGATTCACTAAGAATAAAACTAGTACAACCTTTGATTGTCATGTTTTATTATTTTAATGTTTAATTTGTTTTTTTCTTTTCTTTTATGGGTTCCTGTTCCTGGATCGTGTCGTGGATTGTTTCTTGGATTTCTTCGTGGCTTGCTTCCTGGATTGGTTCCTGCACTTGTTCTTGGATTGGTTCCTGGATGGTGTCGTGGATTTGTTCCTGGATGGTGTCGTGGATTTGTTCCTGGATGGTGTCGTGGATGGTGTCGTGGATTGGTTCGTGAGTAAGCTGATCAACGGGAGTCGGTGGGGGCAAGTAATGGTAAGTTAAATAAAGAAATGTACTTAATGTAACTGTTTTTTGTGTTGCTTTTTCATGTTTTCATTTTTTATAATGCATATCATTTCTTCCCACTGTATGTATGTCTGTATGTATGTGTACAGATATATATACAGG
Organism: Ascaphus truei; assembly: GCF_040206685.1. NCBI lineage: Eukaryota > Metazoa > Chordata > Amphibia > Anura > Ascaphidae > Ascaphus > Ascaphus truei. Next base: position 175,533,372 of record NC_134487.1, on the reverse strand, counting down.
GTAAGAAATGATAGTGTTGTTAAAGCTTCTAATTCTGTATTGTTAATCATTGTGGCTATGCATTGATGTGTGCTAAATGTATTTTATTTTTAGACAGATGTAAGTTTTGGGCTTCCAGGCCGTACAATAGGATATGGAAAGCCTTGCTTTAGTATATTGTATTTGTTGGTGTACTTTTTTCTATGTTTTGAAGTGGTTCTCTGTTAGGATAGCTTTAGTTCATTGTGTAATTGGTATGGATGGTATTTTAATTGTTTAGGGATGTAATTGATGTGTGGTAATTCATTGATGGTGAGTTTATTGTATTAAATAATATACTTCTTGTGATGTATGGCGATTTGAGTGGCATTATTGTATTGTTAACATTGATTTGCAGCGTGTACATGCAGTTTACATGTTATGCTACATGTATACACTGTAAATGCAATGTTTTATGAGGCATGTGAGCCTACAGATTGAATGATTAAATGGAATTTGGTTAGGCAATTGGTTTTTATTTCACTGAAGATGTTATGCATAACTGTTGTAGGCATTGCAGGATGGCTTCACCCCTTAATTACCTTTCAGGTTAGTACCCGATAAGGTGATTAAGGGGTTCAGTGTTATGTTAATGATATTGAAATGTTGTGGCTATTTCTAATGTTGGCAACGGACCCCAAGGATGATGCTGGCGACGGAGACTTCTTATTGATGAGGTTAGTACAATTTTATTTACATTTTAACGTTATTGAATGTGTTTAATAATGGCCAAATAATGTATTATCCCTATGTGGATAATAGTTATTTGGCACATTATTGTACTGTATGTGCTGGGGGAGGGGGTATTAGGCCCAAGGGTATTTGGTAGGACTCCCCTGTGGGTATTGGGTGAGGGTGGTTGGGGGGCTTTGTGGGGGAGGGTATGTGGGTGATGGTGGCTTAACCCCTTAATAACTGTAGCGGTTAATAACCGCTATGGTGATTAAGGGGTTAGGGGACATTAATTTGGATGTTGTAATTCTTGTGTTTGTTTTGCAGAAGCGGATGGGGCATGGGCAGGATGAAGATGAGGATGGCCTTCATCGTGGCAGTGGGACATGGGTGAGTGCTATATGTATTTAAAGTCTTTATTGTTGTGTAAGTATTGTAAATGGACAACTGCACTATTATCCATTTGTGGATAATAGTCATTCTGCCCATTACTATACTGTATGTTGTGTATTGCTGCTATGTTTATTGGGGGCATTTGTCCCCAATAAACATGCTACTATGCGTTAACCCCTTCATTGCCTTAGCGGCTATCCGCTATGGTAATGAAGCAGCATTAATGTATTTTAATAATATTGTGCGGAAGCAGGAGGCCCCCTGAGCTGAAGCGCATTTATTTGTGGCTCAGAGACCCCCTGCCTCCCGAGTTACAGGCCCCGGTTTGGGCCATCGGTTACAGTGTGGACGCCATGTTTATTGCGGGGACGCTATAAACATGGCGGCGACACTGCCACCCGATGACACATACCGGGGCCTGTAACTCGGGAAGCAGGGGGTCCCTGGTCCACAAAGCAATGCGGTTCAGCTCACGGGACCCCCTGCTCACTGTACAGTATAATTAAAAAGACATTCATGCTGCTTCATTACCGTTGCACATAGCCGCCAAGGTAAGGAACGAGTCTTTATTGATGTGTGTGTGTTTTATTTATACTATACATGTGCAGAGGGTCTCCGGAGCAGAACAGCGTTGGTTTGAGGTCCGGGGACCCCCTGCCCCCCGAGATACAGGCCCCTTTATGGGGTGCCGGTATCCCTCTGGTTTGTTTACAGGCCGCGGTCACGTGATCGGGACCTTTAAACGCCGAGGGATACCGGCACCTCATAAAGGGGCCTGTATCTCGGGGGGCAGGGGGTCCCCGGACCTCAAACCAACGCGGTTCAGCTCCGAAGACCCCCTGCACATGTAGAGTATAAATAAAAGTTGTTTTTAAATACTTTTTTTGGTGCCGAAGTTTGCGCTGAGAGAGCGGCTTGTCTCTCTCAGCTGCAAACATCTATCGGCACCAAAGGCTTATCGGGAGCCTTATCGGGAGCCAGGCTGTATCGCCACAGCTCATCGGCAGCTTTGCTTTCGCAGTGCTTCAGCAGGGATCGGAAGGATTCGGCCCTTACTGAATACTGCGAGGGCAAATCGCCCAAAAAATACATTTTCGCAATTCGTGCCGAAAATTTTGTATCGGGGCTTACTGCATGAGGCCCTATGTGTGCATAGTGTCTAATGTGGGACAGATGACCTGGTGATCGAGCGATCTTGCTGGATGCTGCGGATGCCAATCACGTGTTGCTGCGACTGTGAGAGACCGTGGGAGACGCAGGCAATATTTCCAGACTGCAGGAACAGATTGACCAGAGCTGTATCCACCAGACCATTCCACCTGATGTTTGCCGTGTGGTAATTTCGTGTGTTATTACACGTAAATGCGAAAATTTTACAACATTGATGTACGCAGAATACTCACCCTTTCATTACTAAAATTAATCAATTTGATGTACTTCACCATTTGCGTCTTGCGCTTTTTTTGTGTTTTTATCTCTTAGTTCGTGGGAGTGTTTGAGCCACTCTTTAATTTAGCAGCAGACGCCACACCCAACGGTTTTGTATGGTTTAAATTATAAGTTTTTTTTCACTTCCACAGTGGGGTTGAGCCTTGAATGAATATAAGTTTATCACCAAGGACTAATTATATGGTGTATGATTTAGACATTGTCTTTAATACGATTAAGTGTTTTTTGGGTTGCGCACTTTTTTCTGTTTAATTAATCATGTTTTAGCTGCGCACTTTCACCCTTTTGTCCAGATCCATAGTAACGCCTTGGCCCACCTCAGGGGGGTCTACATTTGTTGGGCTCTGCATAATGTAATGCCTGTATGCCCGCAGACCTGGCCAGTCCCCAGTACTGAGGTGGGTAAGGGTATAACACGCACCCACAGTAGTGAGGGCGTGCCCGGAGTGTGGTAGTTGCATTGCCGGGCCTGGTGAGTAAGGGTTAACATTATACTTGCTGAGTCCGGGGCGCCAGAGGTTGGAAGGTATTCTCCAAGAGCCAGAGTCCAGGGATGGAGAGAGCAGTGTAGTGATGTCCGAAAGCCAGGGGTCAAGGGGAGGAGAAGGCAGCGTAGTCAAAGTCCAAAGCAGAGTTGAAGTTCAAACCAAGGGAATCCAAACAGGGGCAGGGACAGGAACCAGAGCTGAAACAGACAAGGGAGCTAGGCATAGACACTGCACACACAGGAGCTACAGGAAAGTTATGCAGGAAGGAGAGGGCAGACGGGTTATAAAGGAGGGAGGACAAATAGCAGGAAGGGGTGAAGCAGGGGTTTGTCTGGGAGCTTGCAGGGATAGGTGTGTGAGAGCAGGGGAGGAGACAGTGAGGTAATCTAGAGTAATGGCCTGCGGGGGGCAGAGCTGGTACCTGCGGAAGATTGGTAAGTAGAGCGGGAGCGCGCGCCCTCTGTAACACAGTCACGCACGCACGGTGCGCGAGAATCAGAGCGTGGGGGAAGGATCGCGGAGGAGGTGCTCGGCTGGGGAGTATGAGAGGGAGAAGCAGCGGAGGAACCAGGTAGGGAAACGGAGGTACGCCGAGGGGCGTGAGTCCCCTGACGGGACACTAGGGAACGCGCGCGCACAGTGAGGGGAGCGCGCATGCGTGCAGAACGCGGAGCGTGCCGAGCGTGCCGCGAGGGAATGAGGTGGAGATTGGGAAGGCAAGGGAACGGAAGGGTTAGGAGGAGGAAGCATGGTGACGGGGGCACGCTGAGTAGAGCGAGTCCCCCGATCCATTGCAATCCAGTACACACTGCCATGCCAGGCTCAAGATATGTTACCGATATCTGAAATGTGAACCCCATCGATCCCACCATCCCCCCATACCCCCCAACTCCATCACAAAACCCACCATCCCCTCGTTCACTTTCCTCCTCGACCTATCTACCACCTTGTAATCCATGGCCTCGCACCACATCACCCTTGGCGTCACCTCCAATCACACCAAAAATAATGACTTAAATGCTTAAAAACTGTGAAACACCTCTGCATATTCCACAGGAATTCTATCCTCATTACATTGCCAAGATATATCCTTTCTAGCACCGGCAGACTGCTGAGAGTGCTGTGAGTTTGAGCCCTGTCTGAAAGGGAGGAGGCTTCTGTGGCATCATACGCAACATCTACAGGTCCATATCCTTCACATTCCAGCTTAAATGCTCAAGGACCACAAACTTTTGTCTAAAATCCTGATCGTACTTCTACCAAGTCGATCCCCCATAAAACATACAAACCTCCCAAATGAAGTGCACATACTTACTGTAAAGACGACCGAACAATGCTTTGGCTTCTTTCCCCCAATTATACTAGTCAATATAGCAAAGGCCTGTAACCGATCGCCAAATGACTTCAGCGTCTGCCTCCTCTCCTTTTCGTCTCCCTCTTCCTTCGCATCCATCCTTTCAGACTTTGTGGGCTCTTTATAGCCTGGCAGCAATGTCAACAAATCCACATACTCCCCCTATCATACATGCTCCTTAAATGACTCTGTAACAGGGGACTTATCCCTGTTCAGGTAATGTGCCTCTAATCCAGCAGTGTGGTGGTTAACTGCTGGTAGTCAATTAACAAAACACCACCTGCCTGATTAGATGGCTTAGAAAGCCTGTCTTTTGAAACAGGAAGTGAGAACTCTTTAGCTGACACCTGAGCTGAACTTGGAGACACACTTGTCTTGAGCTCTGCCAAAAGATAGCAGAGCTGCTTTCAAGACACAGGGAAAACTTCTAAACCTGTATGCTGACCAACCCTGGAGACAAGGGAGCTGAAGCAGGGACAGTGAAGATTTTCCCTCCAAACCACAAGGAACAGATAAGACTTTCATTCTTAAAAGACTGCTTATATCTGCTTATTGCATGCTATGTGTTTGGGGTTGGGAGAATTGCTTAACTAACGGAGATGTGAATTAATTGCATAGGAGTTCACTAGAAATACTCCCAAGTTTATAGAAGCTTTGTCCCCCCCCCCCCTGTGTTTGGATACTTTCCTGATGAAAAGGAAAAGGCACAATAAAGCCTATTATAATTTCACCTTATAAAGCCTCCCATTGTGTACCTCTGTGAACGTCCGTCTACATATGGTGTCCGAGTGGGACAAGAGGTGTCTTTGTAGTTAAAAAGGACCAGAGATTTGTATGTGAATTTTTTTTATGCTTTTTGCCTACAAACAGTCTAAACAACTTGAAAAAACAAACAAAAAAAAAACCTCTCATGCAGCAGAGGCAGAGTTAAAGTGATACACGCCACTGAAACTTACACTGCACTGAAACTTACAAAAAAACACAGATGGACTCTTTTCCCCAATCCCAAGAGACTGCTGAAGCAGGTAGACCTTTAATTGCCTATCACAAAGTGTAATACGGTCATTGAAATAGGGATTTTGCCTTCTAGCCATAGTCAGGGTTCAAGAAGTGAGTCAGCCCTTAAAAAGGGATAGGTGTTTGTTGTTTTCAAAAGTTTCGCTGAAGCAGTGAATACAGATGGTGACCCATGAAGGGTACTGATTTTGCAAATAAAGGTTGCCACACCACATAGGGCTACCAGCTGTGAATGCAGTATATGCAGAAAAGTGTAAAAATTGATACAAGACTGTGCTGAAGCAGGGGAATTTTTAGCAAACAAATGCTGAGTGTAAAAAGGAAAGGTTTTTCAAAGCCAATTGCTGAGTGTTGAGTCCACTGCAAAGAATGTTTTTTTTTCTGCAAGTAAAAAAGTATGCCTATTACCTTGGGAGCAAAACAGACACCCAAAGTGTGAAGTGTGAATGCCATAATACCCAAAGATGAGACTGAAAATTACTGAACTCAGGCAGAAAACCAAATTCTGTTGCTGAAGCGGAGGGATTGCACCTAGCAAGTAAATGGTGTATAGAAAATAGACTTTTTTACCTAGCAACTGCACATTTTGTATACCTGATAAAAGAAAATGCATGCACAGTACTGTTGATATTGAAAAAAAAAAAAATACCCAAGAAAGAAAAGTCTACAGAGATGCCTGTGAGAGCTACGACCTCTACAAGCAAAATATACCCATCTGTAGGACTTCCACAATTGGGGGTTCTAGCAAATACAGTGGAAACAGCTGCAATAGCGCCCCCTGATGTCAGGAAGAAAATTACACCTGATAGGCTAAAAATGGAGGACAAGATGCAGCGTTCCTGTAATGAAACCTACCCCACGGAAGGGTGGCCCTTCCAGTCCAATAAAGAGGAAGACATCTCTTACGGGGAACCCGAACCGAGTCACACCCACAAAACACCCCAAGAATGGTGGGGGTGCCTGAACTCGGCATGAACAGAAAAGACCGCTCCCTTTGATGACGAATATGATCAGCAGGAGACAGAGCGGGAGCAGTGGATCACCGAATATTTCTGTCAGCTAAAGCAGCTGCAAGAAAAGCCTGGCATATATAATGAAGCTGCTAAAATTTCAAACGAAGATGGAGACCCCAATATCCCTGAAGGGACGGTGTCATCCAAATCAAAAAGGAAGAATAAGAAAAGCGGTTCTTCACTTACCGTGGAAGTAACAGATACGTCCGCAGATCCTGTGGAGGAAAAGGGGGACCGAATTGCCCTGCAGCCTAGAAAAAATGGAGAATTCGTCCCACGGTTAACCGAATTTTCAGAGGTCCCAAGGCAGAAATCGTGTACCCCAAAGAAGTGACTGTCTGGTGCCAACAGTGAGGAACCCTCAACCAGTCATCCCAGGGACGTGGAGCCAGAACCAGTGAGTGACGATCCCTTGACCAGCCCTGAAGACGCCCTAAAAATTGCCAGGCATGACTGTGATCTGCTCTGTGAAGAATTGGAAAGGGAGAGAAAAAATAATGCTGAGCTACAGAAGACTGTGCTTGCAATTTACTCTGTGGCCAGGACAGAATTGGACGATCTCAAGACTGAGTTAGATACTGCAAAGGCTACTATTTCCGCCATGGATGATAAGCAGAGCCAATCTGATAAAATGGTGGCTACGCTAAAGCGGAAGTATGAGGAGGCACTGATGCAGATGACAGTCTTCCAGCAAGAGGTTCACACTCTTCGTAGAGAGCTGAATGCCTCACAACAGGAGGTCAACAGTGTCCGGATAGAAGTGGACGTATCTCAGAAAGAGGTTCAGACACTCCACAGAGCACTGGATGCCTCACATCATGAGACCAACAGCTGCCGCACAGACCTGGAAGTTTCCAGAAAGGAACTACACAGTCTCACTGAGGAGCTGGACATTGCTAAAGAAACTATTGGTAATCTTGATACAGATCTCAAAGTCTCTCTGAAGGAGCTTCAGACCCTCAACCTAGAGAAGGAAGTCTCACGCCAGGAGAGTGTCATTCTCAAAGCAGATGTGCGTAAATGGAAGGAGGACTGCAAAGAAGCCCTGAAGAATACAGAGACTGAAAAAAGAGAAAATTCAAGATTAAAAAGAGAAAACTTAAAATTGAAAGAAGAAAATTTTCAGTTGACAGAAGAAGTCAAGGAAAAGTTTGAAGTAGAGCACCGACTGCAGAACCAACTGCAAGGAGAGCACCGACTGCAGAACCAACTGCAAGATCTGCGTACACACCTCCAGTATGTTGAGGAGAAGCAGCAAATGCGGCAGGAAGAAAAGCTGCAGGCTGCTAAAGAAATTCAAGTGCTGCAGGAACGTCTGATGACCCAGTATGTCCCCGCAAAGCAGCATGAGAAATGAAGGCTACCCTGAGCATCACCAAAGCAACGCTAAAAGCCAAGTTTAGAATCCAGGTGACGCGGCACAAAAGGGAGTACAAGAAGGTCCAGAAACTGAAACAAGTAACTGTGGCCCAAGCAAAGAAGTTCATAGTGCGCCACAAGGCAACAAAAATTACAGAGCTCCAGAATATGAAGGAGACTCTGATACAGACTCAGAGAAAGCACCAGTATCCCACAGTAACTAATGCCCGTGAGGACAAGGGTACAGTGAGAATTGGGGACTCCATGCAACTTCAAAACAAAATTACGAAGTTTGAGCCACCTAAGAAAGCACTAGCCAAACCTACAGCTGCCCAACAGGCAACAAACAGAGGTAGGAGTGCAGAATCAAAACCAGAAGAGTCCTTAGCTGAGGAAGCTGAAAAAATAGGACGTTCTCTGGAAAAGTAGGTGGAGGTGCAACTCGGTCCCAAAGAAGCTGAACTGGCGACTCCGTGGTGTGGATAAACTGCAGAAAGACCGCTTAAAGAGCAGAAAACTCTAAGAGCTAGTCCTAACGGCCCTACAACTGTTGCCATACACTTTGTCTACAAAAAGAGGAGTGCCCGACGCAACAGAAATCATAAGACCGCACACGAGATAAAAAGACTTTACGTGGAAAAAGTCCTCCTCGAGCGACTGAGGAGTGTTGATGTCAAGCACCTTCGGGAGGAGACAAAAATAAACTGGAGAAAGGGCTCCAATCCCAGCGGGACAGAGGGTTCTCTTCCTCCATCCACTCTCATTCAAGTCACAGAAGGATCTCGAATGAGAGTGGAAGGATGGGCTTTGGCCGTGGTAAGCCCGAGCTTTCCACAAACAAGGGAGGTATGTAACAGGGGACTTATCCCTGTTCAGGTAATGTGCCTCTAATCCAGCAGTGTGGTGTTTAACTGCTGGTAGTCAATTAACAAAACACCACCTGCCTGATTAGATGGCTTAGAAAGCCTGTCTTTTGAAACAGGAAGTGAGAACTCTTTAGCTGACACCTGAGCTGAACTTGGAGACACACTTGTCTTGAGCTCTGCCAAAAGATAGCAGAGCTGCTTTCAAGACACAGGGAAAACTTCTAAACCTGTATGCTGACCAACCCTGGAGACAAGGGAGCTGAAGCAGGGACAGTGAAGATTTTCCCTCCAAACCACAAGGAACAGATAAGACTTTCATTCTTAAAAGACTGCTTATATCTGCTTATTGCATGCTATGTGTTTGGGATTGGGAGAATTGCTTAACCAACGGAGATGTGAATTAATTGCATAGGAGTTCACTAGAAATACTCCCAAGTGGATAGAAGCTTTGTTCCCCCCCCCTGTGTTTGGATACTTTCCTGATGAAAAGGAAAAGGCACAATAAAGCCTATTATAATTTCACCTTATAAAGCCTCCCATTGTGTACCTCTGTGAACGTCCATCTGCAGACTCCAACAGATGCAAACCAAGCGGGCTAGCCAAGCACAAATAAGCATCCTTAACAAGAGCATCATCATCCCTTCCCTCACCTTCCTTCATACCCTCCATGGCTGTGGTTGGACTACTAAAATCCACCCCCCCCCACCCGCTAACCACCGGCCCTGCGCTGGCTTCAGAATTGCAACTCTCGAACATCTCGCTCCCCTTCACCCCCCAAACACCATCACCCCTGGCCAAGAGGCACTTGCCACTACCCAACAAACTAGGAGCCCTCCCACCACACCAGAGCCTCCCCCCACATTTCTGTGTGCAACCATACTTTGTCACAGTCTACTGTATAAAGTAAGCATGCTGATTTTATGATGTCTCACCTAAGGGAACAAAACGTTGGTTTCTGTATTTGTCTTTCCAAGTGAATGATTGAACTACTATACATTACTTTTTCAATTGCAAGAGTATGCAGTGGTTCCTTTCTACTTTTTGCAATGAAGAAATAGATCAGGGCTGTCTGTCACGGGAAACCAGCACTAGGGGGGCGAGAGAGAAGGGATGGGGGCGAGAGAGAAGAGATGGGGGGCGAGAGAGGAGGGGTGGGGGAGAGAGAGAAGGGATGGGGGGAAGGGAGAAGGGGTGGGGGATGGGAGAAGGGGTGAGGGGTAGGGGAAGGGATTACAGTAGGTGTGGGGGATAGGGTAAGGGAGAAGGGATGGGGAGGGAGAATGGATGGGGGGAGAGAGAGATGGGAGGGGAAGAGAGAAGGGGTGGGGGAAGGGAGAAATGGAAGGGAGGGAGAATTGAGAAATGGGGGAGGGAGAAGGGATGGGGGAGGGAGAAAGGATGAGGGGAGGGAGTGTAAGGAATCGGGGGCCTTGGCATGGGCTTCTCCCATCTGGGAGTTGCGTGCGGAAGTCACTCAGGATTACCAGCTCTTCCGCCTAGAATTCCAGCAGGTATTCGATATTCCCGCCCGCAGAGATACTGCCACTGCTTCTCTTGTTCAATTGTCTCAAGGTTGTAGGTCAGTAGCCAAATACGCATTGGAATTCCGGACTGTCGCGGCGGAGACGCATTGGAACCAAGAAGCCCTTATTGCTGTGTTTTGGCAAGGTTTGTCCGACTCTGTAAAGGATGAACTTGCAGTCCAGCCCAGGCCCCAGGGATTGGAGGAATTGATCGCACAATGCATACGGGTGGATCAGCGCCTTCAACAGCGCCGTCATGAACGCCAGCGTCCCAGAATTTTCTCTTCTGACCCTATTCTTCCCAGATCCTTCCCAGCTATTCGTCCTGTTCTAGACGCTGTGGAACCCATGCAGATTGCCAGTAAAGAGTTCCGTAATACCGACAGGACTGCCGATAGAACCCCTGACCGGACTGCCGAAAGGGATCGTCGCCGGAATGAGGGCCTTTGCTACTACTGTGGATCTCATGAGCATACGGTACGTTTTGTCCTTTAAGGCCCAAAGAACAAACCCGACCAATAGGGCAAGAGGGACTCATTTTGGGGTCTATATCTTCTCACCCTATCTCTGAAGAGGAACTCCCTAAGAGAATTATGCTTCCAGTCTCGCTTGAAGGTCCGAATTTTCTCGTAACCACCGCTGCTTTTCTTGATTCAGGATCCGGTGGTAACTTTGTGGATCAAGATTTTTCTACTCATAACAAGATTCCGCTCATCACTAAGAAATCGCCGATTGGCCTCGAGGCTATTGATGGTCGTCCTTTGCAACCTGCCTTCATCACGTTAGAGACTCTTCCTCTCACCCTTTCTGCCGGTACTCATACCGAAATCATATCCTTTGACGTGATGCATTCTTCTGCCGTTCCAGTTATCCTAGGATTACCCTGGCTACAGGAGCACAACCCACGCATTGTTTGGAGGGATGGCAAGACAATTCAGTGGGAACCAGCGTCAGAAGCCTCACCATTGCCGGTCATTTCTGCTACCACAGTCCTCGCGGGAGTGGAAACGCCCCCGGCTAATAATTCCGCTCTTCCTGAAGCATTTGCGGATTTCATCGACTTGTTTAGCAAGACACAATCAGAGGTTCTACCTCCTCACAGACCTTATGATTGCCCCATTGATCTGGTTCCCAGTGCTGTTCTTCCGAAATGTAAGTCCTACCCCTTGTCTCTCCCTGAAACTGAAGCCATGGCAGCATACATTAAAGAAAACCTTGAAAAAGGATTTATTTGTAATTCTTTGTCCCCCGCTGGTGCCGGTTTCTTTTTTGTCAAAAAGAAGGACAGATCCCTGAAATCATGCATTGATTACCGAGGGCTCAATCTCATCACAGTAAAGAATCGATACCCGCTTCCGCTGATCTCCGAACTTTTTGAAAGGCTTCAAGGGGCAACATTTTTTTCCAAGCTAGACCTCCGAGGAGCTTACAATCTTGTCCGCATCCGAGAAGGCGATGAATGAAAGACTGCCTTCAATACCAGAAGCGGCCACTACGAGTATCTTGTAATGCCCTTCAGCTTATGCAATGCTCCTGCTGTTTTTCAGGATTTTATGAATGATATCTTACGTGATGTTCTCAACTCTTTCGTAATCGTCTATCTGGACGATATCCTAATTTTTTCTAAAAATCTTCAAGATCATGTCCAGCATACCAGGCTCGTTCTTGCTCGCCTTCGTGTCAATAATCTCTACGCTAAGCTCGAGAAATGTCTTTTTCATCAAACCTCTACTGCCTTCTTAGGCTATATAATTTCAGATAAAGGATTTTCAATGGACCCTGAAAAACTTAAGGCTGTTTTGGATTGGCCTCAGCCCAACTCTCTCAAAGCCATCCAGCATTTTGTGGGCTTCTCCAATTACTATAGGAAATTCATCCGAAATTTTTCCACCACTGTGGCTTCCATTACGGCCCTTACCAAGAAGGGAGCTGACCCGTCTGTATGGCCTCCGCAGGCCATCTCGTCCTTCGAAACCCTGAAACAAGCTTTAGTCTCGGCACCCATTCTGCGACATCCCGATGTTAGTCTTCCTTTTACTTTAGAAGTTGATGCGTCTGATTGTGGCGCAGGCGCCATCCTGTCCCAGAGATTCTTCCCTCAAGATAAGCTTCATCCATGCGGTTTTTTTTCAAAGAAGTTTTCGCCCGCTGAAAAGAACTATGATGTTGGCAATAGAGAGCTATTGGCTATGAAGATGGCCTTACAGGAACGGCGACATCTCCTGGAAGGTTCCCGCGAACCTATTTCTATATTGACCGATTATAAAAATCGTCTTTATATCGAAAATGCACGTTGTCTGGGGTCTCGTCAAGCCCGTTGGGCACTATTTTTCTCAAGATTTAATTATACTCTGTCTTATATTCCCGGTTCTAAGAACACAAAAGAACACAAAAGCTGATGCCTTGTCCCGACAATTTTCTCCTGAGGAAAGATCCGAAGAAACCCCTGAAACTATCCTACCCTCTAAGTTTATAATTTCCGCCAACTCATTTGACATTCTCAAAAAGATCGTTGAAGCTCAAACACAAATTCCGAGTGGTCTAAAGGAACTTTTTATGCCGCACCCAGGTTTCATCAAAAGATACTAGAATGGGGCCACTCTGTCCGTTCAGCCGGCCATCCCGGCTTCAAAAGAACTTTGGATCTTATCAAGCGTACTTTTTGGTGGCCTAATATGGCAAAGATGGTTCATGAATTTACTAGTGCTTGTCCAGTATGCGCACAAAACAAGACTCTTCATCAAAGACCCTCAGGCTTGCTCATGCCATTGCCAGTACCTAAACGTCCATGGTCACATATTTCAATGGATTTCATTGTGGATCTACCCCCTTCCAGAGGGATGAATACCATTTTGGTCATCGTTGACCATTTTTAAAAACAGGACCACTTTGTTCCACTCAAAGGACTTCCCTCCTCGCCCACCTGATAGCTGATATCTTCACCAGGGAGGTGTTTCGCATCCATGGGAGACCTACATCCATAGTCTCGGACCGAGGCACGCAATTTACAGTGGCGGCGGCCCGCTTTAGTCTAATGCGGCCGCCACCGCGGGTAATTTAAATGTGCAGGAAGACGCGTTTTTTTTCCGTCTTGTTGTCGGTGCTAGTTTCGGCGCCGCAGGCGCTCCATTGTGCGCTCCATTGTGCGCTCCATTGTTCGGCTCGCCTGCTCCATTGTTCAGCGCCATTAGCGGCCATTGGCGCTGAACGGGAGAGGGGCTGGCACGCGGCCGAGATGCGGCCAAGTTCGGTGGCTGCCGAAAAAAGGCCCGAAAAATTACGGGTATCTGTTAGGATGAAGCTGGCCACAGCAGTATATTGAAATTTTGGAGGGCTTTCTCCAAGAGGCTTGGCATGGCGCTATCCTTCTCGTCAGGCTATCACCCCCAGACTAATGGGCAAACTGAAAGACTAAATCAAACGCTGGAACAATTCCTACGGTGTTTTATTTCCGATTCCCAGGATAATTGGGTTGACCTGCTACCTTGGGCAGAATTTGCAACCAATTCACTTCGTAATGAATCCACACATGAAACCCTGTTCTTCGTGAATTATGGTTTCCACCCAAGTCGACTGCCAATCTCAAACATTCTGAAAGGAGTGCTGGCGGCTGATGAACGTTTAACTACTCTTCAGAAGTCATGGATCAAGATTCACTCTGTTCAGAAATTTAAGTCTCAGGCAGACCACCGTCGTCAACAGGCCCCTAATTACAAGCCAGGGGACCGAGTTTGGCTTTCGTCCAAGAACATCAAGTTGAAGTCTCCGACCCCGAAATTGGCACCCCGATTCTTAGGGCCTTTTCTGATCCAGGAACAAATCAATCCTGTGGCATTTCGTCTGCAACTTCCGTCATCCATGAGGATTCCAAACGTACTCCACGTTTCCTTGCTCAAGCCATTCGTCCAGAGCAAACGGTTCCCTGCTAAGACCCATAGACCCAAACCAGTCACGGTCCAAGGACACCCTGAATTCGAAATCCAGACAATCATGGATTCTCGTGTATCCAGAGGAAAGATACAATTCCTTGTTCACTGGAAGGGTTATGGCCCAGAGGAACGCTCTTGGGTACCCAAGGAGGACATCCATGCTCCAGTTCTCTTGGACCGCTTCCACAAGAAATTTCCACAGAAGCCTTGGATGGATCGTCCTGAGGTCGATCCTGAAGAGGGGGTACTATAAGGAATCGGGGGCCATGTCCCTTGCGGCATGACCCCTCCTTACCCACTACCAGTACTGCAGCGGCTGCTGCCCCCCGTCGCTACCCATGCCGCCGCCCAGTGCATACCTTGTACTCTGCCGTCGCCATCTTGGATTCTGGCACTGGTGTTACAGACTCTCAGCTGGGCTCTACTATTTCCTGATCTCTCACAAGCAGCTCCTTGACACGCCTCCGCCATGCCCCTCGTCCGGATTGGTCACTGTCGCTTTAAGTATCCTGCTTTGCCTTCACTTCCTTGCTCTGCAGAGCTCCTTGCTTCCTGTGTAGCCTGGAAACTGTGTCGTGCTCCTGTTTGTCTTTACTCCTACAGATTTGAACCGGCTTGTCTGACATACCTCCCTGGCTCCCGACTTCGGCTTACCCATCATGATTCTTACCTCTCAGACCCTTGGACACGGAAACGGATTTGACTACGGAACTCTCTATACTCCTGAACTCGGCAAGTACAACGACTATTCTAAATCTTAATCCAGGCCTGGCCACGCTACAACCACATCCCGGACCCGCTCCCTCTGCTGTCGATGTGTATATTCAACATCCCACCTCAGTACAGGTTACTGGTCTGCGGGCTGCATAGCGTGACAGGGAGAAGGGTTGAGGGGAAAGAGAGAGAGCGATGGAATGGGACAGAGATGGGAGAATGGGAGAGAGTGATTGAGAGAAGGGATGGGGCAGAGAGAAAGGATGGGGGAGAGAAGGGATTCAGGAGTGATACAGGATGGGAAAAAGAGAAGGCATGAGGGAAGAGAGAGAGAAGGAATGGGGTAGAGAGAAGGAATGGGCGTAGGGAAATGGGGTAGAGAGAAAGAGAAGGGAGGGGGAGAGAAAAGGGATGGGGAAGAGAGAAAAGGGATGGGGGAAGAGAGTAAAGGGATGGGGGAAGAGAGTAAAGGGATGGGGGAGAGATAGAGAAAAGGGATGGGGAGAGAGGGAGAGGGGGAGAGGGAGAGGGGGAGAGGGAGAGGGAGAGGGGGAGAGAGAGAGAGAGAGAGAGATAGAGAGAGAGGGAGAGGGAGAGGGAGAGAAAAGGGATGGGGAAGAGAGAAGGGAGGGGGAGATAGAGAGAACGGGAGGGGGGCGAGTGATGAGGTGATGAGGGGAGGAGGCATAGGGAGGGGGCAGAAAACGGATTCAGGAGAGAGCAGGGATAGGGCATCGAGAAGGAATGGGTGGAGAGAGAGAGAAGTAATGGGGGAAGAGAGAAGGATTGGAGAAGAGAGAAGGAATGGGAGAAGAGGGAATAAATGGGGGTAGAGAGAAGGCATGGGGGAGAGAGAAGGGTTGGGGTGGAGAGAGAAGGGATGGGGAGAAAGAAGGGATGTAGGGAGATTGAAGGGATGTAGGGAGAGAGAAGGGATGGGAGGAGAGAGAAGGGATGGGGGGAGAGTGAGAAGGGAGAGGGAGACGGGGAGAGAGAAGGGGAGGGGGAGGAGGGATGAGGGATAGGGCAGAAAAGGGACTCAGGAAAGAGAGAAGGGATAGGAAAGAGAGAAGGAATGGGGGGGAGAGAGAAAACGGATGAGAGAGAGAGAGAGAGAGAGAGAGAGACAGACATTCGGGGGAGAGAGAAGGGATGGGGAGACAGAGAGAAAAGATGGGGAGAGAGAAGGGATGGAGAGAGAAGGGATGGGGGGAGAGATAAAAGGGATGGGGGGAGAGAAATGGTATGGGGGGAGAGAGAAAAGGGATGGGGGAAGAGGTACTAATGAGATGGTATCTCACCCCAGTTAAGCTGTCAAATTTTATACCAGGATACTCCCCATTGTGCCGGAGACAATGTGGAGAGTTCGGAGATCTGTTACACATGCTTTGGTCCTGCCCTCGGATTGCCAGCCTATGGGACAAAAATAAAGATTAGCTTAAAAGGATCTTAGACCTCACAATCCCACTAGACCCATGGCTTTTTCTTCTAAACAGACCAACGCTGGACTTAGCTAAAGCAGAACTTAAATTAGTTGCTCATTTCGCAATAGCGACGAGGTGCGAGATTGCAGCATTTTGTAAACAGAATGAAATTCCTTCCATCCCAAAAATTCGGAATAGAATTTGGTTCGTATGCCAGATGGAAAAGTTGACAAGTTTAGTCAACGACACTTGCGAGAATTTTCTAAAAGTCTGGATGCCATGGCTGGCCCAGACAGATATCCCAGGGGTTGAAATGTCCACAATACTGCTCTGATAGATCTAGGTGCATTCTCCTCTGATGGCGGTGCGAATTCGGTACCACCGTGCTTTCCCCGAGACCGATAGAATCAGGAATAAGTGTTAGGTCGAGCTCACCACAAACGAGGCGGGACCGCGGTGCTGAGCTGGGAAAGGATATTATGCCACCCCCAGCCACGAGGGCACATCTTGAGTAGAATGGTCTGGGTGTCCGAGTTTGGGCAGGAGAGGTACGGATGGTAGTGGGTGCTGTTAGCCAAGTCCGGGGTTAGATAGAGAGACATAATCGTTTTACCGTTTGCCGAGTTTGGGGTGCCAGAGGTGCGGAGAGTCGTATTACTGTATGCCAAGTTCGGGGAGCCAGAGGTGCGTAGAGTCGTATTGCCGTATGCCAAGTTCGAGATGCCTGAGGTACGGAGAGTCGAAGAGGAAGCCGGTTCGGTACACGAGGAAGACTGCAAAACAAGACAAGACAGGACTAGGGAGGCAGAGAGTAATGAGAACAACTGGTTCTATGCTCAGCCAACGAGTTAGTCAAACCGCAGGGTATATGAAGAAGAGAGGATCCAATGGCAGGGTAGCAAGGTGGGGGTGTGTGGATGGGCCAGCTGCGGCAGGGATAGGTCCAGAAGGGCTCACAGGGGAGGGGCTATAGAGCCCAGTAGTAAGCCTGCATTAGATTGCAGCATTACATTTGGTGAAGTGTACCTTAAAGAGGTTGGGGCGCCTCCATGTGGCCGCGCCTCCTTGTGGCCGCGCCTGCGAGCGCGTGACCGGGTGCGCTCCCAGAGCCGGTACCACAAGGAGCACGCCGGCGTGCGCGTGCCTAGGATTAGCAGTGAACGGCGTGCTTGAGGGAGGCTAGTTGCGCGGCGCGGGAGGAGCCGACAAGGTAGCAGGTGAGTGGGGAGTGCGCCGAGGGTGGCGTGACTCCCCGGTTGTTACAATAAGATAGTCCCACATAAGATCTGAAGACACATTTCCTCGATCAAACTCATAGACAACATACAAAAAATGATAAATGAGAAAAATGTAAATGAAAATAAATCCAGGGAAGTGAACGACCTCCCTCCCCCCCTTCTTTCCCTCCCCCCCTTCTTTCCCTCCCCCCCTTCTTTCCCTCCCCCCCTTCTTTCCCTCCCCCTTCTTTCCCTTCCCCCCTCTGTCCCTTTCATGTTGTTTTTGTTTTTTTAATTTTGCCAGTGATGTTAAAGATGATTGATATTGGTAATGTCATGAAAACAATGGATGTAAGCTGTGTTCCTGTCCTGTTTTGAAAACCAATAAAAATCTATGTTATAAAAAAAAAGATCCTGCAGTAGTGAATTAAGACCTTCTCTGCAGGAATCACTGAGTTCAGAGTCTGGTCTACTCATTATTGAACTGACCAACTCTAAAATAGACGTTTTGAAGTGAAACTTCTTTCCTGGTCCCTTCCTTAAATTCTCATAGGACTAAAACTAGTTTTAAAAAAAGATTAAGTTGTGGAGCAATACTACATCATTATAGGAACGCTACATGGATTGTGTAGCGGATTCTTTTTATAGCATACTAGCTGATATACCCGGCATTGCCCGGGATTTCATTTTCCCGCTCCCCCTCTCTCTCCGCTCCCCCCCTTTACAGCTGCATTCCCCCCCCCTCGCGTTCACATGTCCGATCCCCCCCCCTTTCACAACTCGGGCCCCCCCCCCTTCACAGCTCCATTTCCCCCCCCCCCCACCCGCTTCAAAGCTTCAATTTCCCCGCCTTGGTCATGGGCCGTGACTGGGTGGGAGGCAGTGACTGGGTGGGTGGGTGCGAGGCAGTGGCTGGGTGGGTGGGAGTCAGTGACTGGGTGGGTGGGTGCGAGGCAGGGACTTGTGAGGCAGTGACTGGGTGGGTGTGAGGCAGTGACTGGGTGGGTTACTGCGAGGCAATGACTGGGTGAGATCAGTGGGTGGGTGCGAGGCAGTGACTGGGTGGGTGGCAGTGACTGGGTGGGTGGGTCTCAGTGACTGGGTGGGTGTGTGGAAGGCAGTGACTGGGTGGCTGTGTGGGAGGCAGTGACTGGGTGGGTGAGAGGCAGTGACTGGGTGGGTGAGTGAGAGGCAGTGACTTGGCAGTGACTGGGTGGGTGAGTGAGAGGCAGTGACTGGGTGGGTTAGTGCGAGGCAATGACTGGGTGAGATCAGTGGGTGGGTGCGAGGCAGTGACTGGGTGGGTGGCAGTGACTGGGTGGGTGGGTCTCAGTGACTGGGTGGGTGTGTGGGAGGCAGTGACTGGGTGGCTGTGTGGGAGGCAGTGACTGGGTGGGTGAGAGGCAGTGACTGGGTGGGTGAGTGAGAGGCAATGACTTGGCAGTGACTGGGTGGGTGAGTGAGAGGCAGTGACTTGGCAGTGACTGGGTGGGTGGTTGGGAGGCAGTGGGTGGGTGGGAGGCAGTGGGTTAGGCCGTGGGTGAGTGGGTGGGAGACAGTGGGTGAGTGGTTGGGTGGGAGGCAGTGGGTGAGTGGGTGGGCGCGAAGGGCCTGTGGGGGCGTCCCCAGTGTGAAGGGCCTGTGGGTAGGCTGTTGGTGAGAGGTGCGCTCACCTTGGTCCCCCCCTCACCTCTGTCCTGGCGGTCCTGCAGGGTGAGAAGGGGTGAGGAGAAGAGGCGGGTGGGTGGAGGGTGTGAGGCTGTGGTGTAGGGCGTGAGGCAAGGCGGTTAGGCATGTGGGTCGTCACTGTCTGAGAGGCGCATGCGGTGTGAGGGTGGTGTGAATCTGACGGCCTGCGTAGCCCTGGCCGTGACATCACCCCACACCGCAGGCCAATGAGAGCGAGCGAGAGGTGTGGCAGATCCACAGACAAACAAGATTTCAGTTTTATATATATAGATGCATGCTTGTGTTCTGAATATTAACATTTAAATAATATATATGTCAAATGGGAATGACGAGATGGTTAGACGTTGAGGAAGAATTTTAATAGAAAAATGCAGCTTTAAGCCTAGAAGTGCAGTTTTGTGCTATTTCAACCACCAACCGGCCTTACATTGCATTTTTCTTTTGAACAAACATCTTCTAACATCACCACATAATGATCAGAAGACTTATCTTTATGGACCATAGTAAGAGATTAATAATTAGGGCTTTTTCCTCAGCTTACAGCATTGAAACCTTTTATTTTCCCCTTCTCCGGACAAAGGCCAAGAAAAAAAGGAGTTTTATACTATTGAAGTTACTCAGTACTCCCAGATCCTTTTTTTTTTAAGGTTATTTGGACTCAGTAAATGAAAAGCTTTCTTTGTCTGAACAGAGAGAGAGAGTCTCTGCAGAAGGCGGTTTGATATTCTGATAGAGGATGTAAAGGTACCTATTTAAAAAGACACGTGTTCCATGCGTTTCTAAAAGAATAGACTCACATTGGAAATGAAGAAACACAATGAAGAAATACAGGCCAGAGGATGGACCCCATGACTCTTCAGCACAAAGGATCCGACTCCCTAATTCTCTTCACTTGATAATGGAGGCGCAGATAAGGGTAGCAAAGCTTGGATGAAATGCAATAACGTCAGACTGTGCCTGCTTGAATAAGTTAAACTTAAATATTCTATTTTAAATGTAGCCCTGTATAATTTTGGGGTTACATGCCTCTCTCCTCCTGTGCAGTAAACCCTGTTAAGAGGGAAGGTTTGCCAGGAGTAATCATGAGGTTTTGCCCTCAACCCCCGTGAGGTGTAATATGTAGCGAAGGAAGTGACAGCATGCTCTGTGTCCACTGACAGTGACACAGGGGTGGTGCCTATTGGAGCTACATATTACGCATCACTTCCTAAAGTTAGTGAGCAAGAGCTGTGAGTCTGGGCAGTTCAAGTGTCAGTCTGTCAAGTGTTGCAGAGTGGACAATCTGACCCCACACTGTGCCAGGGCTCTGGCACAGATTGTGGCCCTCCCTTAGGGGAGAGGATACAGACTATTCCCCTTTCTCTATTAGAAAGTCAGGGAAGAGCAAGGACAGCTTCTGGGCCCTGACTAGGAGTGGTGTCCAGGGACTTCCTTGAAGTGGGCAACTATGCTGATGTGCGGCTAGAGACCGGCCGCTGTGATGGGCAGTTTGCAATGGAGGATGTTAATAAAGAGTGCCTTGATTAAAACAACCTTCTCGCCTGAGCCTGGAGTCATTCAGGGGGAAGCTGCACCAAGGGGTTCTCTTCCAGAGACTCCTCCCTGCTGTCGTGGGGACCTGGAAGAGATGGAGGCGCTGTACCAAATGTGAGTACGATCTCAGCACTACCTCACGAGCCAGTCCTGGTGAAATCCCCAAAACCATCAAGCGGGAGACTCAGGAGTCCTGTAAGCCAGCAGGTGCACCACACTACATCACATGTAATAAAGGACAGTATCCTCACATAGGGGTCAATATGAGATTGGGTGGGGGTACAACCGTTACATTTTTGGAGGCGCTGCTGAGAGCATCAGGACAGGCTTTAGCTAGGCTAGCTGAAGAAAAGGATATGTATGCTACCAGTAATGTGCTGCGGAATGGAAGGGAGCCTAGGGGTAGTCAGGGGTAGATGGCTACTCGCAAAGCACACCCTAGGGCCTGAAATGGAGTAAGGTAGATCTGGAGACAGGGCTATTGCTGTTCTAGTCACCTTGAGGCAGCTAGTCGTATGACGCCATGCTCATGGGGTAGCCTGGTTAACGCGGGTCAGGAACTCCTGGGAAGGTCTGCGCTAGGTGTAGCCAACAGTAGGTGACGCCCTAAGTACTGCATGGAGAAGCCAGAGTACTCTAGCCAGTAACCAGACTACTAACCACAGAGCACATACTGGAGGAGATTGTGTACAGCATACAGAGAGAGAGTTAGCCTAGCCTGAGGTAGTGCATACATCTGAGAGAGACACACATGAGATACATGTAGAGGTGCACTGGCATACTTTATTGCAAACTAAATGGCGACTGCCCAGCAGAGGAGTACCATGTGCGATTGCAAAAAGAAAGTAAAGATGGCGATCGCAAGTGATGATGTCCCACGTGGTGCGGAGAATCCAAAATGGCGGTTCCCTTAGGGGAGAGGATACAGACTATTCCCCTTTCTCTATTAGAGAGTAAAGGAAGAGCAAGGACAGCTTCTAGGGCCCTGACTAGGAGTGGTGTCCAGGGACTTCCTTGAGGTGGGCAACTATGCTGATGTGCGGCTTGAGAACGGCCGCTATGATGGGCAGTCTGCAATGGAGGATGTTAATAAAGAGTGCCTTGATTAAAACAATCTTCTCGTCTGAGCCTAGAGTCATTCAGGGGGAAGCTGCACTAAGGGGTTCTCTTCCATAGACTCCTCCCTGCTGTCGTGGGGACCTGGAAGAGATGGAGGTGCTGTACCAAATGTGAGTACGATCTCAGCTCTACCTCACGAGCCAGTCCTGGTGAAATCCACAATACCATCAAGCTGGAGACTCAGGAGTCCTGTAAGCCAGCAGGTGCACCACACTACTTCACATGCAATATAGGACAGTATCCTCACATAGGGGTCAATATGAGATTGGGTGGGGGTACAACCGTTACATTAAAAAAAATAAACCAGTGCAAAAAAACAGCACACTATTTATCAATAAAAGGTAATCACATAGAAAGCAAGGGGATTTTTCCGCTTACCGTACATGCATGGGTTCTCTATCTGTGCCATACCCTGGAGGGATTTTGTCACTCCTTTATCCACGATGACCTGATTGTGTGTGGTGTTGGCTGGTACAGTATGGACTCATATCATTATAAATACATTCTCACACACTCCATCTTTTGCCGTTGATGAGGCATATGTTGTGAGCATTGTACTTTGGATACCATGAAACGTTAACATGACTTGTTGATGCTCAGCCTTTCTATAATCTGTGCCTTTTCCATTATTGGTATCTACAGCTGTGACCTTGTTCTGTATCTTCTTGCCTTCTTTCCTTGTCTTGTGTTTCTGACTTGAGATAAGGAGATATGTTTGTGAAATTCACTAATGATGACGTTTTTATCAGGCCCTTGACAAGTAACGTTGAGCGATTGTAGATGAAATGGGGTTTGTTGACAGAATAGATTATGGCTTTTTGTCTAAACACTTTTTGTTAGCATGGTGGTTACATGTAAATAAAATATGTTTTATTGACAGGGTAGGCAGCATCGAAAATGTAAACTCTTTAATCCATAAGATTGATAAAAGGCATTTATCTAACTATTCCTCATTTCCTCTGACACGTCCATATTTTTCCAGAAAGCTGTAAAACATATTTAGAGAGAATACATTTTGTCAGCAGCTTGAAATTCTGTGTACTTCATACGTTAGTCTGATATGATGATAGATGATGTTTCTTTAAAACTGCAGTTTTCACGCTCTCTTCAGAAGGACCCATAGATTATGACTGTATTAAATCAGCATCATATAATATTACTAAAAATACTGTATACTGCTTTTCTATTCATAAAATAGACTCTGGTCCCATGGAGCTTACAATCAAAATGTTTGGTGCCTAAAGCACACATATGAAGTCATTTGCTCACTAAATTATGCTTTACAAAATAAATGTAGAAAATCAAATATTTAGCTTTATCTTGATTTAGGACAGTGATTTGAAAAACCTCTCCTCAAGGCCCTGAGCCAGACCAGGTTTCTGAGGCCATCGCAATGACCAAACATTCTATTCATATATCATTTAGGTGCATTCACCTGTATGCAAATGCCTTAGGTATTCCTAAAACCTTGTGTGGCTAGTGGTCGCTGATGAGAAGTTTCAGAATCACTGGATTTGGGGAAAACTTAAAGGAAAGAAGGTGGGAAGGTACAGTATAAAGCAGGGCAGTCAAACATGTGGGCCACGTGCGGCCCAAGTAACCCACTCATGCAACCTGGGGCGTGTTTGGCCGTGAGGGAGTGAGTGATAATGGGAGTGAGGCTGCTTGGCCATGAGAGAGTGGGTAGTGCTTTGACTGTTTGTTCGTTCAGGAGGGATATATTGTGTGGGGTGGAGATGGAGGGAGAAGTGGAGATGGAAGGAAAAGTGAAGATGGAGGGAGAAGTGGAGATGGAGGGAGAAGTGGAGATGGAGGGAGAAGTGGAGATGGAGGGAGAGAGGAGATGGAGGGAGAGAGGAGATGGAGGGAGAGAAAATGGATGGATGGAAAGAGGGGATTGAGGGAAAGGGGATAGAGAGAGGGGATGTGAGGAGAGAAAAGGGATGGATGGAAAGAGGGGATTGAGGGAAAGTGGATGGAGAGAGTGAGGGGATGTGAGGAGAGAAAAGGGATGAATGGAAAGAGGGGATTGATGGAAAGGGGATGGAGAGAGAGAGGGGATAGGAGGAGAAAGAGGATGGGAGGAGAAAGAGGAGGATGGGAGGAGAAAGAGAGAGCTGGGAGAAGAGCGAGAGAAGGGATGGGAGGAGAGAGTGAGAGAGAAGGGATGAGAGGAGGAGACATAAAGAGGGAAAGAGGGAAAGAGAGAGAGAGGGAGAGAGGGAAGGGATTAAGGGAGAGAGTTGATGGGACGAGACAGAGGGGATGTGAGGAGAGAAAGGGGATGGGAGGAGAGAAAGAGGATGGATGGAGAGGGGATTGAGGGCGAGATGGGATGAGAGAGGGAGAATGGATGGGAGAGGGAGAGAATGTAGGGAGTGAAGGGATGGAGGGAGAGAGAGAGAGTGGGTGGGTAGAGAATGAGAGAGTATGTGAAGAGAAAAGAGAGAGTGAGGGGTGGAGGGAGAGAAGGGATGGAGGGAGAGGGAGATAGTGGATGTGAGGAGAGAAAAGGGGTGGATGGAGAGAAGAGATCAAGAGGGATAGAGGATGGAGCAAGAGGGAGGGGTGGGAGGAGAGAGAGAGAGGGGATTGGAGGAGAGAAGAGATGGAAGAAGAGAGAGAGGAAATATAGAAATATTAGTAATGCAATCACGATGTGGGAATTAATGCTTTATTAATGGTCCCGTTTATTCCTGTATTGTGACTACAGGTAGAATATTGTACCCGGTAAATGATTACTCCAATTGTCATAAAATTGCGATAATACAATGTTTTTTTGTTTTGTTTTTTTTTACCGGATACGATATGAACTCAGTTTTAAATGAGTTTATGTATCTAGGCCTAAGTGCCTTTCTAAAGGTACACAATCCTGCTTTTATTCTATTCTCCATGCCCAACTCTTTTTTTTCTCCCCCATTCATCTCTTTCCTTTGATACATGGAGTTTCCATGGCGCTTCATCGCCAGCTGATGTTTAATCATTTTTTTTTGAAGGCACAGATTCAATTCTCATAGACAGAAAGGGCCGCGATGACAGAAAAGATTCAGTTTGTTGGCAAACACGTTGTGTTCACCTGACTATATTTTGATGAAATGTGTTTTATTGACAGAATGTGTGGAAGCTCCAAATGCAATGTGTACAAAGAATGTTATCTGCTTGGATGATAAGATACATTCATCTGTACATCCATCAGCATTTCATGTTTCAAACACAGATTGACTTACAGTGTAAGTAGAAAATTACAGAGGCCGGGACACCCAGTCTGAAATCTCTATTAATTCAGGATGCGGAATATTGCACTTCCTAAATATTAATATAAAAGTGCATCTTATAAAAAAGATCCTGCCCATGTCAGTTATCATCCGGGAGCTATGAATAAAATCTCCCCTCTCACCCCCCAAACAAAAAATGAGTTTAGAGGCACAGCACAATGAAAACATAAATGTGCTTGCACACAATGGTTAACGATTGTGACAACTAATTAAGGGCTATATATTCTAAGTAAACAAAGAAGCCCCAATCCCCATTCAATATGACAAATTTAGTTAATATCTTTGTTTTTTCTTCTCATAGGTATGGGCTATGTCATGATAATGTCATGAGATATTAGGTATTTTAAATCCCTATGGAGCTTAAGGGGTTAATGAGCTACAGTTTGAAGTTGAAAATACAAAATGTGGGGTCTGGCTTGTCATGAATCTGTGGGAACTTCAAGGAGGCTTGATTACAGTTGGGTGGGAAAAGTACAAAGAGAGGTTTTATGGTATGTTATCACCTTTTGCAGACCTAGTGGTACAAACTGATATAGGCTTAAGATAAGGGTGTTGTCTTGCCAGACGTGGGAATAAAATATTGCCCCTGTGACAAGTTTTTAAAAAGACTTTTTTTACAACTAAGCTTCAAAGCATTTCTCAGCAGGGGTGGTGTATGGATGGCCAGGGGACTTGGCTACACAAGGTATCAAACCAAGAGGACTTTATTAAAAATGAGAAGATCATGAGATGTCAACCCTTCTGCAAAATAAATAGTTAAGGAAAGTTATGAGTACATTTAGATATTGAAAAGGAGTTTAAACGTCATTTGGTGAGAGGTTTTACTCCTTCGTAAAGCCGTCAATCTCACAGTTAATTTACAACAGGGGCTGGGTTTAGGTTGTGTTCAATGGGAAAAAATTGTATTTAAGTCTGAGCAAAGATTATGAAAATTACATCTCACCGGAGGAGTGTTTTGGATAAACATGTGAATCTCATATTCCTGAACCGGTGCCCTCTCTGGGGAAAATATGTGATATTTGGTAATGTATAGGTTTTTCTTTTATGTTTTACCCTTTTACTTTAAGAAGCTGTTCTACATTTTATTGTAACTGTATGTTTCTTGGAATCCTTTTATTCTATAACCTAAGCACTGTATTTGTATATATATTAAAACATTTAATAAGTAATGCTTTGGGTTCTGAATGAACTGTTGCACGCTCTGGGGAGAGTATTTAAGTTTTCAGAAACATTTTGCAACAACTGATTTTGGTGTGTTAAAGTATATAGTATTTTCTATAATAAACAGGGACCTGGGGCCCTGACAATATTAATTTGACATCTCTTATTTGCATAACTTCCTCAGGTGGTGGCAGTGGATAGATATGATTTGCAATTGAGTAGGGGTTCATATTAACTCACTAGAGGTACCTTGCGAAGGTAAAAGATGAATTGGCTAGAGTAGCCATGTGTATTAATCCTAAGTCACATGCTCACTTGTGTGCTGTTCGTGGCGGTGGTATATTGGGATGGATTTAGGAGAGATAGAACTCATTTGAGGGATCTTTGCGAAGGTGAAGTGGGACAGCTTGCAGATTGTGTATTTATCCTTGTTGTGTAGAGGAGAGATTGTGTATTTATCCTTGTCCTGTAGAAGAGATATTGTCCATTTGACGGACCTCTGCAGAGGTGAAGAGTGGGAGCACTTGCGGGCAGGAGTATTAACCCTTGTCCTGTATGCAGGTCGTCTTCTCACAGGTTGTCGTACGTACGTGGTTATTTAGTTCAAACTTTTGGCCAAACCATGTCAAGCCTACAACAACGTCAAGGCAGACAATACCAGCACATTCCTACACTACCAATTTTAAACAGTGTTCTTTATATTGCAAAATTGGTAGTCTAGAAATCTGGTGAAAGAGTCGACATTAACATGGTTGCAGGCTTGACATATTTTGGCCAAATGATTGAACCAAATAACCCATACTTATGAGAAGAAATAACATAGAAATTAACAAAATAATTTCTCATATTGGATGTGGGTGTCTTTCTATATTGTTGTATACCTAATGTAACTTTCCTAGTAACCCTCCAATTCTATAAATATACTGTACAATACTTTGGGCCTGAATTTTGAGCTAGCTAAGACTGTTTGTCGAAACATACTTAGCACTCACTTGAAGGAGCCACAGTGATAATGGCTGTAAATGTCTTACATTTGACACATCACCAGTAGCAACACATTACAAAGTCAGTGAAAGGGTGGAACTGTCATTGTTTTATTTTTAGTGTTAGGTTGGACTCCAGCATTAGTTTAAATGGTAATCATTCCTGTGATGAAAATAAACTAACAACAGTGGTATGTTTAAGGGGTCCCACTCCCACCCCCATTGATGCAAATTCTGACCAATAAGAATTTGGAGAAAAAAAACTCAGTCCATTTGTTAACACAGGGAGCTGAGACGTGGGAGGGGTTTGATTTCATCTGGCTACTCCTTTTTGTCTGATGTCCTTGTGTGTCCAACAAGAGTTTGCACAGACAGAGCCCCCCTCTTTCCTCCTCCATTACCGGTTCTCTGATAAGGATAGGGTAGGCTAACACGGCAGACAAATGCTTCTAACAAATGCAATTTGTAATGAATTTCTAAAGAAACAAAATTAACTAAATATTTGTTTTTAGCACGGCTGAAACGGTTTATTTGTGGAAGACAATCTGATTATTACATTATTTACAAAATGTTGTTTCTAGGTCAGTTATGAGGCAGAATTAAGCTCAGGGAGAGCTGACATGCATCCATCACAGGTAGTATTTTAATGCTGGATAAATGAGTGTAACATGTATCCGTAGAGTGACCTTATTTCACTGCTGTGCCTGATTATCTCTTTTATCTCCAGCCTTTAGAATGTTTTCTGTCCGTGTCACAGTAAAGCTGTAACTGCACAGACCAATTACGCTGTTT
Source organism: Ascaphus truei (assembly GCF_040206685.1). Taxonomy (NCBI): domain Eukaryota; kingdom Metazoa; phylum Chordata; class Amphibia; order Anura; family Ascaphidae; genus Ascaphus; species Ascaphus truei. Next base: position 175,505,384 of record NC_134487.1, on the reverse strand, counting down.
GACAGCATCCTAACAAATCGGTTACCGGATTCCCTTGTATGAAGGGAGCCTGAAAGAGCAAAATGAAATGAGGCCTTAAAAAGAGCAAAGATCATGTGCATGGAGAAAAAGTTCAAAAATCCAACGCATGATACCTTGTTGCTTTGTGTATACTAGAGATGCGTGAAACGTTTGCCCAAGGTCGATAACCAGGTGAAACTCCCCCTTTCAGCCGCGAAAACAAAGCGACCTTGTCAGAGTTCGCAAGCGCTTTGTCACGCACTGACATCTTTGGTGAATATGCGAATTAGCTACATTCTCTACAATTGCTAGGTTCGCTAAATACTGAGAATATAAATGGGCACACACACCCTGTTTCATTCACTGTCAGGGGATACATCGGTTGTGTGCTGCTTGTGAAAACGTACACAATTGCTAAATCTAAGATGAATGTTGCGATATTAATTGCCATTTGAGGCTTTCGCATGGAAGCAAAATTGGGGGGAAAACGCAAAACATATTGCGACTGCATATTAAATAGTTTCGCACATCTCTAGTGATAACTTCTTCCCTGCCACAGGAGCCTGTAACTAATTGCTTTGCAGTGTGTTGCAAGCTCTGGGAATGAGGGGGTTAACATAATTATTGATGTATTAATGTATTACCAATTAGATTGTAAGCGCTTTGGGCAGGGAGGCCTTTTCCTAATTGTTAATTTTATGTCTGAAGCACTGTTGCCCATTATGTATTATTTCTATGACTTGTTATTTATATGCTTGTCACGTGCATTACTGCTGTGAAGCGCTATGTACATTAATGTACACATTAAATAAACATATACATACATAGTTGTATAATGCCAATCATGAATGCAGTGATGTACAGTGGGAGCATACAGAGGGTTTCAAAACACCGGGAATTACATATTAGAAGTGTAAAGGCCTTAAACACATTAGTGTTTCTGCCCCAAATAACTTACAGTTTAATAGAGTTTGCCTGCTGCACAGGTCCATACAGATACTAAAAAGAACGCTCCCGCTGAATACGCTCCTTCCCTCTCAAATAAATCGCAGCGGTTTAGGACATTTGGTTGTGGCAATTGTGCTGCCACCAGATCTCCATGGGCATTTAGCCGCTACTCACCTTGCCGCCGGGACATCGCTCCACCAACCGCTTCGCCACCAAGGTAAGTCCCTAACCTTAGCCCTTACCATAAAAAGCTGTCATCTTAATCTCTAATACTATCACTACCTCCTGCCCTAAAAAACTTAACCCTTTACGCCCTAACCTTAAAACCTTACCCTAAAACTCCTATGCTTAGCCACACACCCAAACTGCTAAATTAACCCTTAAATGAACTTATTTTGGTGAAGTGGCCGGAGAGGCTGAGCGTCTAGTGGTGGAGTAGCTATGGTGGAGGGTCCCTCTGCAGCTGAACGCCGGCAGTGACATGGTCACTGCGAGACTGCCGCGACCAAATGTCTGATTCTGAATCGCAGTCACTAATCAACTGGGAGCTCAGTACGGCTGAGGTACAGATGCAGCAAGACATACTGTGTTTGCTACCGTGCAGGGCCGCCGACAAGGGGGACAGCCGGGACAAGTGTCCCGGGCCCGTTGGCTGCCGGGACTTGGCAGCTGGACAAAGCAGTTGAGCCTGACCCCTCATGGCCGCTGGGACCTGGCACTCCCCAAGCTACGGCCTCCCTACTCACCAACTGTCCCAAACCGGGCTCTCTGATGTCGGCGCATGCCAGTACCTCTGACGTCAGCTTGCGCCGGTATGACTGAAGTCATCGGACACCGGAATTAAGGTGGGCTACGCTTCCGGCGCGCCAGCATGAGGGAGGCCCAGTGCGTTGACGTCAGACGCTCGGTGTGGTACAGAGTGAGGAAAAAGCCTGCAGCTTGGGGAGAGCCGGGGCTCAGCGACCTCGAGAGATCAGGCCCAACTGCCTTGTCCGCCCACCTGGCTCCCCGCAGCCTGCGAGCCTGGCACCTGTGACCAGCAGCAAGGTAAAGGTTTATATGCAGCAGGGTTTTTTTCTATGTGTGGCAGGGTAGTCCTCCACACCTCTGAGGGGAGCTTATGCAGCTGCTCGGTCTCCTATGTGGAGGTGCAGTGCCATGTTGGGATTGGCAAGGACTGGAGAGAGGATATACTCTGCAGGGACAGGATATCCTCTGGAACTGCAAGGTCAGAGCTGCCTGAGCCCGCAAAGGGGAATGTACTGTCCTGGGAGCCAATCAGGCTGCCTAGGGCTGGGATAGAGAGACCCCGTAGGCCCCAGGTAGTCCCTAATCCTCGTAGTGGAGTATTGTAGGGACACCTTAAGTCAGGGACTTTCCTTTTAGCCCGATCGCCAGCGGAGCAGGACTAATTGCAGGGGAGGATTCCCCAGGCCAGGAGGAATGACCGTGCGGCTGCTGGAAGTAAGGAGAGAAGGGGTATTGTTGGTAAAGAGTTATTGTTTAAAAAAACAACAATACATATATGTGTGATTGGGTTTTTTTCTCCATGTATTGGGGACGTTTAAATGTATTGTTTTATTCTATGTATTGGGTTTTGTTTTCTATGTCTTGGGTTTTTTTTAAATATGTATTGGGGGGGTTAAGTATTGTTATTTTTTTCTATGTTTTGGGGGATTTTTTCTATGTATTCGGGTTTTGTTGTATGTATTATTATTTTTTCTATGTATGGGTTTTTTTCTATGTATTGGGGTTTTTTATGTATTGGGAGATTTTCTATGTGTTTTTTTATATGTATGGGGGGGGGGGTTAAATGTATTGTTTTTTATATGTATTGGGGTTTTATATGTATTTGTTTAGATATGGGGGGTTATATACAGCTAAACCCCGTTATAACGCAGGTCTCGGGGTCCACCCCGAGACCACCGCGTTACTAACGGGGTCGCGGAAAAAAAAATGGCCGCCGCGCTTTAGCGCATATTCATCCCGCGGGACAGGAGATGGGAGCGGGCATGTCCCTCCGCTCCCCGCTTCCCCCTGTCACCGCGGGACAGCCCGCGGGGCAGGAGATGGGAGCGGGGATGTCCCTCCTGTCCCCGCTTCCCCTGTCACCGCGGGACAGGCCGCGGGGCAGGAGATGGGAGCGGGGATATCCCTCCTGTCCCCGCTTCCCCCTGTCACCGGTACTGAACTGGCAGGCAACATCCACTCCTCACGAGCCGCACGGCGCATGCGCATGCGCACGGCGAACGTGAGGGGTGCCTGCATAAGTGTGCTGCTTTGGAGACAGGTAAGCAGTCTCCGGAAGACCGCTAACCCCCCCCCCCCCCGCCGCAGCACAGGGCCCTCGCGTGTGTGTAAGTGTCTGTGAGTGTGTGTAAGTGTCTGAGTGTGTGTGTAAGTAAGTGTAAGAGCCGGAGCGGGAGGTGGGAGGTTTGACAGGGAGGGGGGGCGTGGCTTGAGCGGAGGGACCCGCTACTCTCTCCCCCTCCCTCCACGGACTGCAGGAGGGAGCTGCTACTCTCCCCCCCCCCTCCCCGGACTGCAGGAGGGAGCTGCTACTCTCCCCCCCCCTCCCCGGACTGCAGGAGGGACCAGGTATTTAGAACTTAAGCATGGTAAAAAGGCCTCGCTTTAATATGCTAACACTATGTGCAACGTGTGGGGTATTTAACAACAAATGACAATCTTGCTGACATGTAATCTATCTTTGGTACAGAAATCTGCCTAGCCTCATTGCCAAGATGAGCATCTTCATCTTTTGGTAACACAAGTGCTGTTCATTTCTATGGGTCCCTCCCTCCACTGGCTGCAGGAGGGACCCGCTACTCTCCCCCCCCCCTCCCTCCACGGACTCGGGCTGGAGCACTCATACATACACACATACACACACACACACACACACAGGCACTCACGCACTCATACACACACACGCGCGCACACACATGCAGGCACTCACGCACTCACACACACACAGACAGGCACTCGCACTCACACACACAGACCGCTAACCCCCCCCCCGCCGCAGTACAGGGCCCGCCGTAGCCGCAGCGCAGGGCCCCGCCACCCCCTCCAACCCCCACAGCACAATGACTTCCCACCCCCTTAACTTTGTGAAACAAAAGTCACAAGACGTTGTACAGGCAAAATACATCTGTTAAAGTGCAGTTGTCTGTTTATTTCTATATAATAATTGTGTGCAGTGTGCAGTGTGTGTGCAGTGTGTCAGTGTGTGCAGTGTGAGCAATGAGGAGTGTGTGTGCAATGTACAGTGTGTGTGCAGTGTGTCAGTGTGTGCAGTGTGTCCAATGAGCAGTGTGTGTGCAGTGTGCAGTGTGTGTGCAGTGTGTGTGCAGTGTCAGTGTGTGCAGTGTGAGCAATGAGCAGTGTGTGTGCAGTTTGAGCAATGAGCAGTGTGTGTGCAGTGTGCAGTGTGTGTGCAGTGTGTCCAATGAGCAGTGTGTGTGCAGTGTGCAGTGTGTGTGCAGTGTCAGTGTGTGCAGTGTGAGCAATGAGCAGTGTGTGTGCAGTGTGCAGTGTGTGTGCAGTGAGAGCAATGAGCAGTGTGTGTGCAGTGTGCAGTGTGTGTGCAGTGTGTCAGTGTGTGCAGTGTGAGCAATGAGCAGTGTGTGTGCAGTGTGTCAGTGTGTGCAGTGTGAGCAATGAGCAGTGTGTGTGCAGTGTGCAGTGTGTGTGCAGTGTGTCAGTGTGTGGCAGTGTGAGCAATGAGCAGTGTGTGTGCAGTGTGTGTGCAGTGTCAGTGTGTGTGCAGTGTGTGTGCAGTGTGTGTGCAGTGTGGCAGTGTGAGCAATGAGCAGTGTGTGTGCAGTGAGTGTGTGCAGTGTGTGCAGTGTGCAAAAAAAAAAAATGTAAAAAAAAAAATAAAATTAATTTTTTTTTTTTTTTAAAAACGGGAGCCACGGGAAAACCGCGTTATAACCGAATCGCGGTATAACGAGGCGCGTTATAACAGGGTTTAGCTGTAGTATGTACTATTTTTTATATATTGATATGTTTTTTATATGGATTTTTGGAGGGTATATATGTATTGTTTTTTTAATATGTATTTGGGGGGTGGGGCATTTGTATATATTTGCAGGGTGAGGATTTTTTTTGTATGTATTTAGAGGGGTGGGATATTTTGGTATGTATTTTGTGGGGGAGATTGTGTGAGGGGAAGGGAATGATTGTGAGGAGGAGGGATAGAGAGAGTGGGGTAATTGACGGGGGAGAGTGAGAGGAGCGAGGGAGGAAGTAAGAGTGGGACGCAGGGGAGACAAATACATGTGAGGCGGGGGCAGGGATTGAGTGAGCGTGGGGTAATTGATGGAGGGGGTGGGAAGGGATAGGTAAGATGGAGGGGAGAAAAAAACATGGAAAGGAGAGAAATAGAGGCGGCTCACGAGGTGTGAAATGGGGGGCTCGCAAGACCACCGACATGGGAGGGCCCAGTCCTATCTCTAGTCCTGGGCTGCAGGAAATCTGTTAGCGGCCCTGCTACCGTGTTAGGGTGTGAGATTCCACCTGCGGGAACACACTTTTCACCGCAGTCCGGCCAACAGAATTATTTTTGCGGTTTATTTATTTAATTGCAAATCTGTATGTCTCCAGCAGATAGAGTGCTGAACAACTCTGTCCATGAAACAGCAACCAGCGCATGCACAGTCTACAACACCCAAAACTGCAACAGTAAGTTTTGCTATATCTTCAACTGCCTAAAGCTGTACTCAACATAGGGCATTAGTGGGTGGTTGAACAAGGATAGGGAATACCCCAACGTTTTATTTTTACAAAGTAACTTTCTTATTTATAATTCAACTTCTTTTTAAAGAAAATGGAATTTACTGTATCACAGCCTAAATCTGCCTTAAACCTTCTTAAAATATAGCCCAAAGAAATCAGCTCCATCTAATAAATGTAGATCTTTTTGAGGTAGCATAACAGTAAATTTAAACATACAGTATTGGGAACCAGTGGTATTAAACAAATCCAGAATAAAAGGATAAAACAAATGAATGCTACAGTATTAAGAAGGGCTTCTCTAGTTTTTCATTACATTAATTGTTATAAAGCATGTGCATTTTCATGTATAATAAAGAGAGTGAGTTATAACTTGTGTATAATGACTGGAAGTGATTTTTAGCATGCGTTTGTAAGAGTGTATGCTAAAGCTGGCTGTTTGGTAACAGAAAATTCACAAGCTTTTCTTGTTCTTTTGAATCAAATGTCATTTTAATTACATTCGGCGGGGTAAGGTTATCTCTCCTGTCACCAGCTTCACATCAGCCGCACACAGTTTGCCGCATAAAGCATGTTGACACGTGAAATTATTTAGTTCATGACTGGAGGGCTTTGCATAATGATGTCTTTTTTTTCCCATCACTAAACACTTGTGTATCCGGGTATGTTGCTGGGAGTGGAGATCTGATTCTATTTTTAAAATTCACTTACAGATGTAGCAAGGGTAACTATCTCGAGCACCAGGACAAGCTGTGGTCACGTAACCACGGCAGCCCCAGTGCCAGAGTGTTAACGCTGTCGAGGTTCCGATCCAAATTCATGGACTCTTCCGTAGTGCGATCGCGGCTGCACGGTCTCCAGAGCAACAGCGTTTTGCTTTTTCAGCCGCATAGATAGTAAGTTCTTGTTACATCTGTAGCAACATCTCTTGGAGTTCAAATGTGAAAAGCTGTTCTGCTGCCAGAGCGGCCTGCCACCTTTGAAAGGGTTAGGGGCCACTTCATTACTAAAACATGGACTTAGAATGTTACAGAGCATTCATTTTCCTACAGTGGAGCTATACCAACAAAATGAAATATAATAAAGTTACATTATAGAAATATCCTTATTTTTTTTCTTAAGTGATGGCTGTGTTTGATTTGGCAGCCTCACACTGACTTCACCTTGATAAAGGGCCACAAGCCCGAAACGCGTAGGTGTCCTGTTTTTTGTGCTTTTTTGATCCATTAAACTTTTTTATTGTGGAAATGCACCTCTGTGTTTATTTAAAGCTATAAGTGGAACCAGTGCTTCGTTTTTTTCTTTC